>NW_017307199.1:226595-282400 GCF_000935625.1 Nanorana parkeri
GCCGTGACGTCACGGCACGCGCCGCCCATCTGTTTACTTGCAGGCTGAATGTCATTTTGCGTCGAGTTTTCGTTGGGTTCGGACAGTCGACCCCATTTTTTGGGGCTGGGGTTCCCGCTTAAAATTCCTACCAGCCCTAAAGTGCCTGGTATGGATTTTGGTGCGAACCTCGCGCACTTTTTTTTAATTTTAACTTGGGGGGGGGGTCCCTCCTAACATTCCTACCAGACCTAAAGGGTAAAAACCTCATGCTTTTTTTTTTCCTCTTCTGCAGACTGTAAAAAAAAAAAATTCTAATGTAATTTTGCTGCAACAAAATTTCGTCCAACAAACAAAATTTCGTCCAGACTACTGCTAACGAATTTCGGAATCGGAAATTCGGATTCGTTTGCATTCGTTATATCTGTAATTCGGATGCATCCGAATGTCCGAATTTACGAAATTTCGTCCGAATTTCGATTCCTAACTAAACGAATCGCACATGTCTATCAGCTGTAGACCACTGTTCCCTCAACAGGAGGTCATCCACCAAATGTGGATTGTTCGCTAGGGGCTAGAGACTTTGTAAATACATTAGATACACTAGATACAGGGCCATAAACTGGAAATGTTGAGCTCCCACAGCAAAGCAAAGGAATAGCTGATACACTGGAAATAACTGGGACATTCAAGTATGCATTCTTGATGTTCACAGAGGCCAGGAAGTCTTCCTAATGGAGGAAGGCTATGAAAGACCTGGTAAATACCATGCCGAATTCCAACCAGGGACCCCCAGTGTTGCAAGGTAGAAGCACTAACCACTACACCACTGTGCTTTTTTCTAATAAAATGCAAGTATCTGGTTACAAATGTATTGCAAGATGGTACAGGACTCCGGTCCACCTCCAGTCTATGTTTCCGAAACCTCTTCTAGATGTTGGAGGTGTGTGCAACAGGATGGTATGCTACTGCATATTTATTGGTTACATCTGTGTGAACAAATCTCATTGACCCGGGAAGCCAATGTAATCACATGTTCATGTGCAAAGAATTTTATTACCAATACAGTGGATATACAGTTATGTTCAATAAAAACAGTGAATTATTCAAATGTAATCACAGAAAAAAAAACAGCACCTCCACCTAGCACTTATTTGATTACATTTCATATATAGAGGTGCTGTTTTTTTCTGTGATTACAAGGCTATAATATATAGTGTGGAGAGTCAGCATGGCTGAGAGCAAAGAAGGGGTTAGCTTGGGAGGGCAGGTACTTCCCCTACAGCCCTTCCTGTTAAAAAGGTCACACAGGTGAGAGAGGAGTGGGGAGCTGAGAGACAGACAGAGGGTTCTGTGTGTGTGGCTGCTCAGAAGCCAGTGGACTGTGTCTAGGTGAGACCATCAAAACGCACTACGCAGTGCAATCGCGTGGAAAGACTTTTTGCTTTATGTTTTGCTGAAGAAAGCCTGTTACTTTGTCACTTTGCTGGGGTCCCCACAATATTTATAAACGGCTTACAACTTCAGCTTATCTTACTGTGTGCAATCTGCACAAATGTGCATTCTTTTGCACGATAAGATAAACTGAAATATAACAGTTTGTGTTTGCACACACGTCACTACATATGGTTGTCATTTAGGCAGAAACATGTATTTTTAAAGCTGTGCACATTCTCCTTTTTTTCCCAAATAAATGTTTCCCTTTTTTGGCTCTCACCTTTATTGTAGAAAATTTCTGATGCACTAAGAAATGAATCATGGGTAGTCAAATTCAGCATTGCCTCATGTATGCAATGGACATCTGTCACTCGCTTATACAATGTATTCAGCATGTCATCCTTTGTTTTTCCATCAGCTCCTGCATGAAGTCATGTAAAAAAAAAAACTTAAGTTATTATTAATTGTGCTTAACCCCTCAAAGTCCAGGTAAAATCTGTTAATGCAGCTCTTTCAGTTACAGTAAATCTGTTATGTTTAATGAACAGAAAATGGAGCCGCTCAACTCTCACACATCGACTCCCACTAATGGAACCTCGTGGGATGACCATTAACCCCAATAGCCACAAACAGAATAGATGAGAAGAACGGAAATATAGAAATACACATTGCAATATACAAAAAGCTCTATATAAAAAAAACATTAAGATGCTTAAGAAAGGTGTTTGGTACTAATGGCATTAACATTCTATAAAATAAATGATTAACCAAAAAATCCACTGACTGACATCAATCCCAACTATTATCTAGAAAAAGCAACAATAAATACTGACAGCATATTAAATTAAAACATTTTGACTATAGGTCAAAAGTTTTAGAACATCCTCTTTTTTAATTGTTTTAAATAAATTTACCCAATGCACTCTGAAAATAAAACATAGAATAAAAAAACAATCGAACGTCTAAAAGAAATCATGGAATAGTTTTCTAAAAACAAAATGTAATCTAAATTTTTGACTAAAAGTAGCCACCTTTTGCTGATTAACACACCCGCGGCATTGTTTCTACAATGGAAATCAAAACAGGAAAATTGTATTTCATACTTACCACAATTTTCCTTCCTTTCCTGTCTAGCTCCATGGCATCATACAAATGGGTTAATCCCTTCCTCCTCCCCCTAATCTGTATCGTAACTCATAAGTTTTAAAGAGTCCCCTGTCTTGCCATTCCTTTTTTTTCTCCTACGTGTCAGGATCAGAGCAGGTTGCTCACCTGGCAGGGATCAATTCCTTGCTTTCCGCCTTCTTGTATTTCTGCTGGTTGGTGAAGTCCCGATAACCCTTTCCTAAATGGCAAAGTCCAAAGGGAGCCCCGCTGGCGATCCTCGGGGCTGGTTGGTAGATGTGATATCACTGTATTGCGGCCTCTGACGGGTGGAGGAAACATCATGTGTATTATTTTGTCCCCTGGCATGACGTTCCATAACTCAACTACTACACGGGTGGGTATTGTGCTGCCATGGAGCTAGACAGGAAAGGAAAACTGCGGTAAGTATGAAATACAATTTTCCTGCTTTCCTGTCAGCTTCATGTCAGCACACGAATGGGAAATAACTAGCCAAACGGGGGGTATGCTTGAAAACTTTAATCACAACCCATAGCAGAAGAAGTAACTCTAAGGCCGAATTCAACCGTAGTGCTGGATCTACACAATAGTGAGTCATAAACGCATGCCGGGAAAACCACGAATGAGCCAACACCCCACTCGGCTCAGGTAGGCGCTTGGATTCATATGCAAACGATATCGCTTTCACCATCCATGACGCTATTAGCCTACTGGATGCTTTAGCACCCTTGCTGGCACCCGCAGGAGATGGTCCATGGACCTAAGCCCTTCTGTGGCTGAAATATACTCCTTTAGCGTATTACATACATCCAAGCGGCTAATCCGGTGTCAATCATCTGATTTGAAGTTTGGCAACACAATTTCTTGTCACATGTGAAAGTCAGTTACAACTTTGGGAATGAACCCCTGCATGGAGACTAGAACCACTCTATCTGCCAGGAAAGTAGTGAAGGGTTCTTTAAACCCAAGAACAGCCAACTCCAAAACCCATCTGGCGGAGGTGATAGTAACTAGAAAGGCTGTCTTTAACGTGAGGCATACACGCCATCCTCAAATGCCTCAGAGGCTAGAAAATCCAGGACTAAGGGAAGGTTCCATTTAGGGAACAAAGGAGTCCTTGGCAGTCTGACCGTCAACGCGGCTTTGAAAAATTGTATGACCAGACAATTGGAGGCAAGTCTGAGACCAGTAAAGGCCAGAAATTGCTGAAATCTGACCCTTGAGAGTGCTCAAACTCAGACCCAACTCTAAACCTTTTTGAAGTCCAGCACATGCCTCATCTGTGGAGCCAATGGCGGAAAACCATGGTATGAGGGAAACTCCTGGAATTTCAGTCATATCCTATTATACGTCCGATTAGTACTGGGTTTCCTAGAATGAAGGAGAGTATTGACCACCTTGTCGGAGCAACCTTAACGTTTGAAGTCTCCGCCTTTCAACATCCATCCTGCTAGGCAAAGCTTCACAGGTGCTGGGTCAAGGATCAGACCCTGAAAGGTTCAGCAATGGTGGCAGGGGAAATGAGCCCGCACACTCATTTGGCAGAGGAAAGGGTACCAGTTGGGTCAGATTGGAATCACTGCCAGGATAAACACTTCTTCTCTCCGGAGTCTCCTCAAGAACTGTAGTATGAGAATTACCGGCCCACTCCGCTGTCAGGGTGTCTGTCGCTACTGCTTGTGGACAGGGAAACCTCGAGAAAAACTTGATGACTTTGGCTTTGGTTCGGGACTCAAATAGGTCCACTTCTGGAGCAAAGTTCCAGGAGACTATGCCCTGAAAAACTTGATCAAGGAAACACCACTCATTGTCCAGAGGAACTCTGGATAGATAATCTGCTTGGAGATTGAAGGGACCTGGTATGTACACCGTTGACAGATGAAGATTGATCAAGTCATAATAGGACCTCTTCCAGCAGGCCTTGACTGTGTGTGCCCCCTTGTCGCCTGATATAGGCCACTGCTGAGGTATTGTTAACTTTCATCAGAACTGATTTTCCCAGAATCAATTGCTTGAATGCCAACAGCACCTGAAACAATGACCTCTACTCCAGGACATTGGGGACCACCCCTACTGCAGGAAAGGACCAGTGACCTTGAGCAATCTCGTTCAGGCAAGAGGCACCCCAACCCCATTCGCTGGCATCCAAGGAGATGATCGTCCACGTGGTAGGGCGGAGAGACTGACAGCACAGTATGTTGTGGTCCATAAGCCACCACCCAAGGCTGTTCCGCAGTTGAGGAATGACCCGAATGAGTTGGTGGAGACTTTCCGATTTCCACTGCCTCAAGAAACCAGTCTGAAAGTAATGAGTTTGCCACTGGGCCCACTTGACCATAGCAATTGTTGATACCATGGTGCTGAGGATTTGAAGACAATGAGACGCTGATAGTAATAAATAAAAACAAATGATAAAGCGCACTCCTGTGAGAAGGACACACTTCAGGAATGTGGATACTGTGGAATGGTGTGCACTGCTCCTCAATACAGGGAGAGGAACCCTGTAGATCACAAACACAATATAAAACAAAAAGGCTGAGGTGCGTGCTACTAAACTTATGGCTAACAAGAAAGGCTATACTATGCCTACATACCCTGTTTCCCCGAAAATAAGACCTACCCCGAAAATAACACCTAGTACTATTTTTGGGAATTGCTAAAATATAAGACCTACCCCGAAAATAAGACCTAGTTGTGACCATTCCCAGGGCCGGTGGTGGCATATGGGGGAACTTGAAGAGCCGTGGGAGAGAATCAGCGGTGCCAATAAAGCCAGCACTAGAGGAAGCGAAGCGGCAGTGAAGGGAGCAGAGCCGCATAAGCCGATGCCTCCATAGCGCCGGCTCCTGTCACAGGCGGAGTGATACCAAATGCACTCCGCCTGGGAGGAATCTATAGTGTAAGTGCACTTTGCTCATTCTGGCCAGCGATTGGTTACCAAATTGCTCTTGGAAAGGTATGGCACCCCTGATTGCCCTGATCATCCTATTCTTAACTTTGCCATTTTGGAATATTTAATTTGGATTTGAAAAAAAAATAAGACCTACCCCGAAAATAAGACCTAGTGTGTTTTTTTTGAGCCAAAAAATATATAAGACAGTGTCTTATTTTCGGGGAAACACGGTATATGTCCATCCCAACTGTCTCGATTTGGCAGTATCTCATAATAGGTTTCGTAATCTTGCCCGATAACATGCCGACAGTTCGTCCCCTGGGTGAACCCAGGTT
This sequence comes from Nanorana parkeri, assembly GCF_000935625.1. Taxonomy (NCBI): domain Eukaryota; kingdom Metazoa; phylum Chordata; class Amphibia; order Anura; family Dicroglossidae; genus Nanorana; species Nanorana parkeri. The sequence continues at coordinate 232,365 of NW_017307199.1, forward strand.
ATAAGCCCATCCCCATCTTGGAGCAGCAGCCTATCACCGGGCTAATCAAATGTTTACTCCTCCCCCTGTCACTTTTTAAAAAGATGACCGGCTTCCCGCGGTCATTACTATCCTGAGGCTTGATAAAGAGGAAACCCCTCGAAACGCGTAGCCGACTGCCGACATTGTCCGTTGTGTCACTCTCTCCTCCAGATTTAGAGTACTGACACACAACACTCTGTGCACCCGACAGTTTTCCTGAGCACGGCGTGGAGACACACAGTGAGCTGAGTTCCCCAGCCGTTAGTCATCCACTCCTTCCCTCTAGAGCTGCCACGGCTTGGCCTGGCCAGCCGAGTACGTGTGCCTGCAATCTCTTACCGCATCCACGGTTAAGGAGCCGTCAGTCCCTCACCTTTCATCCTTGGAACAGAAAGACCCTGGATGCCAATCCACTTCAGACATACCTGCTGACACTCCAACTGGAAATTAAGTAACCACCTATATGAGTGTTTATTGTTAGCCATACCAGTTTAGTAGCACGCACCTAGGTAGTTGCGCTCCTCAGCCTTTTTGTTTTATATTGAGACGCTGATAGTAGATCGCCTCCAGGGCATTAGAAGTTGCTGCAATAGCAACCGCAGGCTTGCAGGCCTCACCGGCCAAGAGATAGATCTTTTTAAGATTTAAATCAGCTCTTCTATCCAAGACATCCTTAAAAGGTAACAGCATCGTCAAGAGGTAACGTAACATGCCCCACCAGCCTCATTAAGGTGACTCATCCAATTGTTTAACATCCTCTTTTTTAAAAGGATAAAGTTTAGAAAATCTATTTCTAAAGGAAGACTTCTCCACTTAACTCCATTCGTCTTGGATAATATCCTTAATTTCATCCATGAAGGGAAAAGACAACATTTCCTTCCTGACGTGTTTGAAATATCTCCTCCTTTTCAGGCTGCTCTGCTGCTTCTTCCCAAAGAAATGCCTGTCTCACGGCTTTAATAAAAGGCTGCACTAAGGGGAAGCCAAGCCATCAAAACAATCTTCCTCAGAAGAAGGGGAATCAGAATGCGGTCTAGAGGACTCCCAACCCCTGCTGGAGGCACCAGCCCTGGAAGGGACGGGTCTTGCCTATTGATCTGGTTCCACAACAGGCTTGCTGTCGGTGTGTCCTGAAAGACTTTCTTCTTTTGACTGGATGCAGAGGAACCCTCGGCTCCCGAACATGGCGGGAGCCTGACCTGGATGAAGTGAAAACAAGGTGAGGATAAGACACAAAAAGGCTGACATTTAAACAGCAATTCCACACTTAAGGAGCATGTGCCTACCTTCTCTGCGATTGGCAATCTTTGACGGGTGAAGGTTTGTCCAGAGGCATAGTATAAAATACATGAAACAACACTAGCACAACAAACACAAAGACCAGCTAAGAAGCGAATATAAATCATTCTCTTGGAAAACAAAAGCAGAGCAGGTCACATGACATAATCAAATGTGCGGACCAAGAAGTTACTTCAGACCATATGTAGAAAAGTATAAATTCATTTATTAAGCCATATATAATTTATGCATGAAAAAATAATTATTGCACCAAATCCCAACACCAAATTTTTTTAAATTTGACAACGTTGTCAGGTCATGCATAAACATTCACACACTCCTGAACAGGTTATCTTGAGACCTACTAGTAGAGATATATTCAATACACCCAAGGGTTAACTTTCATATATTTTGAGCTCACTGCTGCCCAGTGAGCTGTTAATTTACATAGATCCACATGTTTTTTGCATGGAGTTCTCACGGGCTATCAGACAATCAATTGCAGATTCTGTGCAACAGGTATCTTGGATTGATCTGTGGGCTGCATATATTAGATTCCTGGAAAGTCCTCAGTGTAAACACCTGAATACGACTCCAAATAGACAATAATTACTTATGGGGACGGTTTACAGAACCAAATTTGTTATCTTTCCTTTTCCTTTTAGTGTATAGATCATCCAATATAAAAAGCACAAGTAAATCTTGAACACAGAAAGTCCATTGGTCTTGATTATTTCAATTGAGGCACCATCCTTAAACTCAAATTATATTTGGTCAATCCAATCTTAGTAAGGACGGGGTAGAATAAATCATTCTCTACCTGACTCCAGGGCTGTAGCAGCTTGGCTGACTGTCCACCCAACCAAGGTTCCACAGACAGCACTACATCCAGGGCTGGACAACTTAAATAGCCCCTCAGCGATGCTTCGCCCCAGGAAGACTGCCCATCTGACATTCAGTAGCAGAGGAGATATTGGAACGCACAGCTTGCATTCCATCCTCCGCCGTCAGAGCTCACAAAAAGCCGGCATTCATCTGGCGGCAGAAGTACCTCGGTTTAACGCATAGCTTGCGTTCCACCTGCCGGCGCATATACACGAACCAGAATCCGGTCGTCGGAAGCCACCTGCGGCGGATGTGACCTCAGTGGTATGCACAGCGTGCGTTCCAACACCGCTGTCGGGAGCCCAAGACAACCCGGAACCCACTGCAAAGCCCCGGCGTGGTGGAGGGAGACCCGAAGACAGGCTTCACAGCAACCACCCAGACAATAACTGGGCAGGACAAAACAATACACATAATGCCTCCTCCACCCATCAGCGGACAAAATAGTGATATTACACCTACCAACCAGCCCTGAGGATCGCCAGCGGGGCTCCCTTTGGACTTTGCCATTTAGGAAAGGGTTATCGGGACTTCGCCAACCAGTAGAAATAGAAGAAAGCGGAAAGCAGGTAATTGATCACTGCCGATCCTGACATGTAGGAGCAAAAAAAAAGGAACTGCAAGCCAGGGGACTCTTTCCAATTTATGAGTCATGATCCTGATTATGGGGAGGACGAAGGGTTTAACCCATTCGTGTGCTGACAGGAAATATTGTTCGGGAAGTTCTTCCCAACACTGTTGCAGAAGTTCACACAAGTATGTTGCACTTGTAGATTGCTTAGCTTTCACCCTTCTATCCAGTTCATCCCAAACTAGTTTGATGGGCAGGGGCAGACCTAGCGGAGATGCAGCCAGTGCGGCCTCTCCAGGGCCCAAGGCTGACCGCTGACCTCTGTACTCTGCGTTACATCACTGACCTCTAGACTCTGTGTTACACTGCTGACCTCTGTACTCTGCGTTACATCACTGACCTCTAGACTGTGCGTTACCCCGCTGACCTCTGCGTTACACCACTGCCCTCTGCACCTCTGCAATTTTATTTTTCAAATTGATTTGGCTGAGTTAGGTCTTCTGGGGAACCATGTGGCACCTGCTTACAGTGCGTTTGCACATCCCTCTTTCCTGAGACCTTCTGCACCCCTTTTGAGACCCTCTGCATGTCTCCTGAGACCCTCTGCCTTAGACATCAGGCCAGCACCCCGGAGCAGAGCGGCAGCACAGAGTATGTACCAAATTCATATACTATTACTGCATTGTTGTGATGTATTGCAAGAATTTGTAGTCCTCTATAGATTATGGTATTCTGCATTAGAGTGTAAGCTCCTCTGTACAGAGACTTATGTGACTGGCTCAGTGTTTTCTGTACAGCACTACAGTATATGTCAAATCAATATAAATGCGAGATGCTGTCCCGAGCGGGAAGGGGTGCCCAAGAAAATCTTGCACCTGGGCCCTTTGTTTCTTAGGTCTGTCACGGTCGATGGAATTTAAGTCTGGAGACTGTGCTGGTCATTCAATGATTTGAAGGATAACATCTTGTTCTTTTCTTGTAAAGTAGTTCTGACACAGCCTGGAGGTATGTTTTGGGTCATTATCTTGCTGTAGGATGAACCCATGACCAACTAGGCATACGACAGAGGGCATGGCGCTGCAAAATGCTGTGGTAGTAGTTTTGGTTCAGGGTGCCCCTCACTTTGTGCAAGTCACTGACTCTAGATCCAGTAAATGAGCCCCAGACCATCACAATTCTTCCTCAGCAGTGGCTTTCTTACTGCCACTCGATGTGTCAAACCTGCAGGTCGGAGTCTTCTGTTCACAGTTGAAACTGAGACTTGCTTACTTCGATCATTGTTAACTACTTTTGAGGCCGGCCATAGACGGATCGCTTGTATGGGGTAACAATCGGTGCCCCCCCCGCCGTTGTCCCACTGGTCCCGGGCTATGCTGTGCCCGGTGCGAGCCCGGGATCAGCATGGTGCCTGTGTCACAGGGGATCAGAAGTAGCTCGGTAAACGAGCTCCCTCCGGTCCCCTCTCCTCTGAAAGAATGCGGAAGTGTTGTATATTACATCACTTCCGCATTCTTGTGTCACTCTCCAGCTTCAGAAGCTGTAAAGAAGCTGATGGAGCAGGTCTGTGCTTCATCAGCTTCTTTTGGGGGGTCCTAGGTGACATTAGGGGTATACAGCTCGCGGTATACTACAGCTCGCGGTATACTGAGACGCCAAAGTACACCGCGAGCTACTGCTCGCGGTATACTGAGACGCCGCAGCTGAAGCGGACCCCGACAATTATGTCTAGATCCGCCCAGCTGCGTGAGTGACAGCTGGCTCTGCCTACCTAGAGGCAGAGCCAGCTGTACCCGCCCCCCCCCCCTTCACGGGGGGAGGGGGGAATCCAGCCCCTCCCCTGTCACGGCAGAGAGCTGTGACAGGATCGAGAGGTGAGCGAACGCCGGTATGTGTTCGCTCACCTCCCGATCTACTGAGCCGACCTGTGACAGTCTCATTGTCACAGGTCGGCTAGAACTATGAGGTGAGTGAAAAGCACTTCTCCTTTAAACTGTGCCTGAAGCTGTTGCCATGTGAGTTGCCGGTCACGCAAGCTGTTGACAAGTTAAAACTTGTCTTCTGATTCCTTCCGTTTCTGTTTTGGCTTTGTGTCTACCAGACCTCTTCCTGTCAGAATTTCCAAGTGCCTTTTGATGGTGCAGGAAACTACTCACTGACACGTGGCTTTCTTTGCAATCTTTCTAAAGGAAAGACCTACAGTTTTAAGGGTTATAAGTGTTTGTGTCTTTGTTATATGCCTTTTTCTCGCCATTTTTAGGGCAATTTACTACTTCCTACAGTACAAGAGCTTGTTAGTAATCCACAAAAGTTGGCACACCTGTAGGAATTTTTAGCATAAACTTTCAAGGTCTAATTTACTTACATTGCTGCAGAACAACTGTGAGCTGTTAACCCATTACTTCTTCCCTGGAAAAAAAGGCCTTTTTATCGGGGCGGAGCTTGCTAATGGGGGCGGCTGGACGTGTTCGCCCATAGCTCCGCAACACCAGACCGGGCATCGCCGCTAAAGTGCCCCATCGCCGCACATAATGGGCTCCAAGAGAGGCAAAAAGTCTCAGGGCTCCAAGCCGGACTGCGCACGGCCCCCGAGAGCCGGCATCTCCAGCTTCTTTGCGGCCCCGACGCATGGCGGCCCCACGTGGAGTCTCCCCAGATGGACCTGACTCACCCTCCTCCCAGCCAGCCGACATGTCACCTGTCCTGGCAGACCCAGAGGTCTCCTTGATGAGGATTCTGCCCAGGATGGCTCCACAGGAGATGTCCGGCGCCTGCTGGATCACCTCCCTTCCAAAAGGGACATGGAGGCCCTGTTTGCTCGATTTGAGCATGTACACAGGACAGACGTGGCTGGCCTGCATGAAGCTATCAAGGGGGTCCACAAACGCCTTGATACAGTGGATCAACATCTGGATACCCATCGCATGGCCATCAATGCACTACAAGCTACAGCTTTAAACCAACATAAGCTGCTACAGTCTGTGTGGACACACAGACTGCGACGGGAACGGTGGACCTGGAACCCACTATCAGAGGCATCTTTACTCACTACTAGATAGAGGGGCGACAGACCCTATCGACTTTGACAGAGTGCACCGAGTCCTGGGATTCCGCAATCCTGCGGCGCAACAGCCCAGAGATGTCCTGTGTCGTGTCCACTTCTATAAACTGAAGGAGGAAATTTTGTCCAAGGCCCGAGAGCATGGCTCCATTGATTTCGATGGAGCAAACATTACATTCTTCCCCGACCTGTCGCCCCGGACTATGGCGCGCCGCAGGGCTCTGCAGCCTCTTACAGCGTCCCTGCGAGACCTTCACATCCCTTACAGATGGGGTTACCCTTTCCACCTGTCGGTGCGTCACAATGGTCGCCTGGTGATTCTTCGCTCCCCGACTGATCTGGCTGGCTTCACTGCAGCACTAGGAATCCCCACGCTGCAAGTGGATCCATGGCTGGACCCCCCGGCTCCCATGCTCCCTGAGGTTCCCTCACTACCCCAATGGACTGAAGTTTCCCATTCTAAGAAATCGTGGAAAGATAATGCCACTCTCAGCTCTCTGCCTTAATGATGATGGCTAGCTGTTACTGCTTCAACCCTGCGTGAGGATCTTGTTATCTCTTTACCTGTTTTTTTTTTCCCCTTATTTTTTGCTTCTGTTTTGCCTCTGGTGATATTTTGGGTGGGGGATTCCCCCAGTGCCTTAAGGCTGTGACACACTGCAGGCGAAGCGATGCAAAGCGATGCGAAGCGAAGCAAAGACATAGCACTAGGCTGAATGAACATACCACAGACACTTCTCCTCTGGTCTGACAAGACGCATTTGCAAACAGGCAAATACAGACACAGGCAGATACTGATCACTCAGAACTGAGTGATCTGATTGGCTGGTCGCGTGTTGCCACTTTGTGATGCCTTCATTGCATCATGCGCTGTGATTGGCTGGAGATTAACTTTTTCATCTCACGACGCTGAGCTACGCACGCTGTCGCCGGGCAGAGCGGGGGATCGGAACTCACTAGACACCCTGCAGACGAAGGACCGCGAGTCGCCGCTCGCCTGTGCGCCGCTTCGCCTGCAGTGTGTCACGGCCTTTACTGCCCCGTGGATCGCAGTTCACTCTTACTTTGACGGATGCCCTGGCAGCTGGAAGTTGTTTACTGAACCCTGGGACCTGTCCTTGCTGCTGGGATCCCTCTGTCGGCTCAGCCCGAGCATCCTTTGGGCACACGGAGGGCCCCTTTGGGGGTGGTCCTTTGGATGTACCTATCTTTGACTGCCCTGGAAGTGCCCTACCGCCTACACACCGGATGATGTGGCACTCCACTGGACGACCTGGGACCCCCCCGGACTTTGGAACTGTACCTCTACCTCCGTCAGTGATCCATGATGGAAGACTCCCCTCGGGTGATATACTGCTTTATCGCTGCATGTTGAACGTATTGCATTATGTGATGTTTATTTGCTCCCCTGGGATTTGTCAGATGGGAATAGGGCTGTATGCACCTTACTATCTTGCATGAGAGGGATGGTCCCCTGGTATCCTCTATCTGTGCCCGAGTGTAGGACCATGCCCTCCTGGTGGTACCCCCCGTCCTGGCAAATCCTGGTGCTGGCACATGTTGCCCAAGGGTTGAATCGGGCAGGCCTGCCCTGAGTATCCTCTTAGACCTGGTCTAGTGCTTCGGGCCCATGGAGTCTGTAATGTGCCTTATTTGTGTCCTGAGATCCCGGGCCCGAGCCTTCCCCATGGAGTGAACCCCGTTGCCCTTGGTTTCTCCACACCCCCCATAGGATGGCCGACTGGGTTGTCGTACCCTGTTGTGCCCACCAGAAGACTTTGGTCTTCCTCTTAGGTCCATCTATGCATTCCATGTCTTCTCCTTTCCTCCCCAGTTTGTGGATCTTTTTCCTTCACTTCTCCTGTCTCTTGTCTTTTTGTCTTTCGTCTCCCCCCACCCCTCCTGCCTGGTGCTTCCCCGGACCGCAAATTGTGGTCAACTGCAGCTTGGCTAACTGCCCAATGTTGTCAATGACCTTTGTCTCCCTGAATGTTCAGGGATTGAACGAGCCATGTAAACGCTTGCAACTGGCTTACTCTATGCATAAGAGGCGTGCACAGGTTCTCTTCCTACAGGAGACTCACTTCAAAGCCCCAGCGGCCCCGCAGCTGTCTTCACGCTATTACCCTCTAGTTTATACTAGTAACAACTCAACTTCTAAATCCAAGGGAGTAGCCATCTGCTTTCACTCCACGCTGCCTTTCCAACTCCTGCAGGTTGACCGGGACCCGGATGGAAGGTATCTCTTTCTGAAAGGGACCCTTTCCATAAGACCTACACGTTCATCAATGTCTATCTGCCCAACCAATCTCTGTTGCCTGCTTTCCTCTCTGTTCTCCGCCGGTTGGAGACGTTTGAGGGGTTTATAGTACTTGGCGGAGACCTTAATTTCTCCCTGGACCCCCGCTTGGACACTTCCTCTGGGAAATCCTCTGTGTCTCTTTCACAACTAAATTGCCTCAAGTCCCTCCTGCACCGTCTCCAACTGGTGGACATATGGCGGATCCTAAACCCTGCGGCGCGGGATTACACATTCTACTCCTTCCCCCATCGCTCACATAGCCGCATAGATTATCCCACCACATCCTCTCCTGGGACCCACGGGCTATGATTGATTCCCAGGTGTGGACGGATCATTATCCGTCTCCCTGTCCCTCTCTCTTCCCGATCAGCCTCCCCGCTCCTTTACGTGGCGATTTAACAAAACGCTCCTACGTGACCCGGTCACAGTGGAGGTCTCTACTTTCCTAGCCACTCATGCCACGGACGATACCTCTGCCCCAGTCAAATGGGAAGCCTTTAAATGCCTCCTCAGAGGTGTTCTCATTTCCCAAGCCACTAGACTGAAAAAGGCACGCTTGGCGGACCTCACGACCCTATTGGGCGACATCCACGTGCTGGAACTCCAAAATAAGTCTTCCCGTGACGCCTCCATATTACTGGCCCTGGAACAGAAACGCTCGCACCTTCGATCCCTGCTGGATCTCAGCTCTCTTCAATACAGGTAATCTTTGCGTAGATCACTGTATGAACACGGGGACAAATGTGGACGGCTTCTGGCGCGCTCCGTCCGAACACAAATTGCCCGCACGTATATCCCTAAAATTCAAACAAAAGATGCCCAGGTGGTTCACCGTACTTATCAAATTGCGCACGCTTTCCAGACTTACTATGCCGATCTATATAACCTGCCTGTACCGGGGCCGTCCCCACCGTCCCCAGGCCACCCAGATGATGCTGCTTCCTATATTGCGGCCACCCCTCTACCGACCCTCCCGCCTGAGGCCGTTGCCCTCATTGGAGAACCTTTCTCCGTAGAGGAGGTGTCTGCCGCCATTAAGGGGCTTCCTTCAGGTAAGAGTCCTGGACCGGATGGCTTCACGGGAGCCTTCTATAAGCATTTTCAGGAGCTGCTGACCCCCCTTCTCCACACCATCTTTAACTCTGTGTCGGCCGACTGCCCCTTCACCAAGCAGTCACAGGAGGCTCATATAACTATAATCGCTAAAGCAGATAAAGACCCTACTCTTTGCTCCAATTATCGTCCGATCTCCCTCATCAACGTGGATCTCAAATTATATGCGAAACTCCTTGCAACTCGCCTCAGTCACTACATTCCCTCCTTGATCCATTTGGATCAGGTAGGGTTCGTCCCATTCCGCGAGGCCAGGGACAATACTATCAAGTCCCTGACTCTTATGCGATATGCCAAAGCCTCATGCCTTCCACTGTGTCTCCTCTCGGTGGACGCAGAGAAGGCGTTTGACCGCCTCAATTGGAACTTTCTTGCCCTCACTCTAACGCAGATTGGACTGCCCAAATTGTTTGTGGACAAAATTATGGCCCTATACAATTGCCCCACGGCTCGGGTGCGTGTTAATGGTTCCCTATCCTCTCCCTCCTTCATCCGAAATGGTACTAGACAGGGATGCCCACTGTCCCCGTTCTTATATATCCTGGCGATGGAACATCTTGCGGAAGCCATACGGCAGAACCAATCTATACAAGGGATACGAATCCGAGATCATCATTGAAAGCTGGGGCTGTACGCAGATGATGTTCTGCTTTACTTATCCAACCCTCGCATCGGACTGCCTTCTGTATTGAGGGAATTTCGTAGGTTCGGATTTGTCAGTAACTTTAAGGTGAACTTACATAAAACTGAGGCTTTAAATGTTTCCCTTCCCTCGTCTGAAGTTACCTATCTCCGGGACACTTTTCACTTCAAATGACAAAATACAGCCATTAAATACCTAGGTGTATTCCTAGCCCCGAACCAAGCAGACCTGTATCGTCTGAATTATGCTCCGCTTCTCCAATCTACTATCACACGCCTGCAAATGTGGACCTCCCTGCGTCACTCCTGTCACTCTTTAAAATGGATATTTTACCCCCCTTTTTGTACCTTTTCCAAACTCTCCCCCTTGTCCTGCCCTCTACTTTCTTCCGGCAAATGCGCTCTGCGTTGCTCCGCTTCATTTGGGCTGGTAAGCGCCCGCGTCTGGCCTATCACATCATGACCCGATCCAAGGAATCAGGGGGTCTGGCCCTTCCCAACCTATACCGCATTGGGGGACCGGGCCACCCTGCATCGCCCTCTTTTCTGGTTCGAGTCCCTCTGTTGTCTGGATGACCCGCCTACCCATGTTATATCTCTCCACTACTGTCAGCTTCTTCCGATGCGCTTCCAGGGACGTTTACCGTTCATATCCAGTTGGGAGAGGGACTTAGGGGTTAACCTTTACGGATGAGGAGATTCGACCCCCCTGCATTATTAGTCATAAGCTTTCAGTGGCCTGCTCGGCTCAAGAAAAAGGCTATAAAATTTTAATGCGGTGGAACCATAGCCCAACCCTCCTACATAAAATATTTCCTGATAGGTCCTCAGTATGCTGACGATGCCTGGCCTCGGAAGGGACCCTCCTGCATATTTGGTGGGACTGTCCGCTACTGCTGCCATTCTGGAACAGGGTCTTTCACGTTTATAACCAGGTCATGGGAACGGATCTAAGGGTTAATTGCTCCATTGTCCCTAGGGGATCTAGTAGCCTCACCTAAGATAGCTCTCCTCTCTATTCTACCCGGCTCCATAGCCTCAGTTAAGAGGGATCTACTCCGCTTCTTCTCGGCTGCGGCCCAGAATGTGATACCACGCCACTGGAACACGGTGGTCACCCCGACCTTGCAGGAGTGGATTGCCGAAGTGGGTTTGATCATGCGCTAGATAAGACGCCTACCATACACTGCATGATTCGATCTGTGTATTTCCTGCGGTATTTGAGCTGAATGTACCCATATGCATGCATATATGCCATGTCTCACGATGGAGTGTATTTACATGATTCTGTACTGCATTGATCTCCATGTTTGCATGTCTGGATGGACACAGGTACTTCAACTTTGTTCACTTTCTCTTTCAATAGATTTTTATTGAATTTTACCAAGAATACAAAATGTAAATGTATACAGCAATGTGAAAATACAGTAAAGTGTATAACATCAGAAGATATGTGTTTCAATTATTTTATAACATGTTTAACAAACATATTGTAGCATATATATCCAAAAGGACAAGAAAGGGGGAGAGTAAAAAGACAGTAGGGTAGCCAAGTGTATAGGTACAGATAACGATATTGCATATCAGTATTAATTAGGGCTGTGGAAATTAAAGATTCACTTCTCGATTAATCGCTAAACTTTTTGATCGATTAAAATTATTTTGATTGCTACTGAAAACACTCACCTCTCCGCCGGCTTCCGGGAGTCCCGTCGGCGATCTGGTGACGTCACGGACATCGAAGTATTAATGTACAGAATTAAATTTATGTACCAAATTTTCCAGTTGGCTTCGATATATGTCAATTTGCCTTCAGCGACAGCTAGAATTCTCTCGAAGTTATAATGGGTTTTAATAATGGGGTGCAGAATAATGGATACCGTTTCAGAGACGTTGGGGGAATCAAGTCATCTCCGGTGACGCATAATTGCTAATCTTGCTGCTAAGAGCTAAGAGTATATGTACTGTAACAGTTCGGGTTTGGAAAGCAAATTTCTCAATTCCTAAAGATTAAGCAGGATTAAGGGGTGTAAGGATCCATGTTATTTCAGAAATAGGTTGAAAAATTCTGCGCCAAAAGCTATTGATGTTTTTGCATGACCATAGTGTATGGAAGAGATCTCCCATTTGTCCGCAATTCCTCCAGCATGATGGGGAATTAGCGGTAAAGATGGAAGATAGGCGGCAAGGGGTATAGTACCAGTATCTTATGGAATAATTCACAAAGATCCACGGATTTGGTGGTGTCGTAAGTGAAGGATATTGCTTGGGACCATTGTTTTGTAGAATAGGAGGAGTGGAGTGTTGCTTTCCATTTTACTAATGGGCGGATTTTTTCAAAGGATGACTTGTTATGGAGTAGTGAATAGAAAAAGGAGATGCCTTTACCTTGAGGACCAGCAGTAAGATTAAAGTTCCATGCAGATTTTATAATGGGACAATAAGGGGAATTACGTTTTTGGAGAGCATGAGATATCAGCACGTATTTGTATATGTCGCGACTTGGTAGTTGATATTTGTTACTTAAGGAGGAGAAGGATTTCATCTCAGATTCGATATACAGTTTGTGTATAAATTTGATTCCTTTAGTGGACAAATCAGAGGGAGAAACATGTGGCAAAAGGAGTACTAGCGCATCTATGGGAATGGTAGTGTTGTGTAAACCTGAGGAATCATGTGGAGACTAAATTAGAGTTTTCCATGCCAGAAGCGAAGCATTTAGGGTGATAGGAAGGTTTTTTAATATGTGTTTTGGTAGGATTGGGAAGAGAAGAAAGATGTTATTGTTGTCCTTGGGGATGATGGATTTTTCAATGGTGCACCATTGTTTAGCTGTTGTTTTATTAAAACGGAATTTCAATTGGTCAAGAAGGACAGCTTCATGGTATCCAATGGTACTAGACAAGGATGCCCTCTATCACCGTTAATTTTTAGTTTACTCATAGAACCCCTTGCTGAAAAAATTAGAGCACACCCACACATCCCTGGCTTCACATTATCCCAAACTAAACACTCCATCAGTCTTTTTGCTGATGATATACTCTTATTGATAACCAAACCTGATTCTTCCCTAACAGCAGTTCACGACTTGGTAAAATCATTCAGCCTAGTATCATATTACAAAATCAGTGCCACCAAATCACATATATTAGATCTAGGATTAAACTCCGCTACCAGACAGAAACTCTAAGCTCAATTCCCTTTCACATGGGTTGAAAAAAAATTACCTTTTTAGGAATCAAACTTACCAAATCATCCTCCTCCTTATACCAAAGCAACTATATACTGTACCTCTTCTTACATCTATTACCTTAAACAACCTTAATAAAGATTTCCTCTCTTGGTCAGCTAGACTTGCCTCCTTCAAAAAGTTAATACTACCCCAAATACTATACCATTTCAGAACCCTCCCAATAGCAATCCCCAAACAATTTTTAACTAGGCTTCAATCAATCATGAGGAAATATAGATGGTGCAATAAAGGCCCCAGCTGTTCAGCGTCTATCATCACTAACAATAAAAAAGTGGGTGGACTAGGCTACCCCAACCTTAAACCTTGTTTACTTTCAAACTGTTCAACGTTTAATTCACATGAGTGTAAACTAAATAATTAGGTTTGCTGGTATGGGTAACTAACCTTGTTTTCTTTGCTCCTTTTTTGGGGGGGAATAAAACATTTCTTCCCATCTTTAGATTACAGTTTATTTGAAAGTTTCAACAAGAAATTCAACTAGATATGTACAGTATGTCACTCACTATCAAATTGTCAGTCTGTGGCTGATACTGTAAGTAATTCAGCATTATTTTGGAGTATATCCATCAGTGTCTATATCTGTTAATGTCTATCATTCTGTCTTCTACCTTTGAAGAAAAAGAATCTGCATCCTGCACTATTTTTTGCAATCGCACTGAACCGGATCGAGGGCATTGCTGTGCCACGTGTTCTGGTTCGGGTGATCACACTGCAGGGCGGGAGGCATGGCTGCGGTGCCATTAACTTGAATGCACCATCATGCCCCCCCTCTCGCCCCAGAACACAGGGAGACTGTAATTATGCAATTCAGTGCATTCTAGCAACTAACCATGCTGGAACACACTGGATTAGGTGCCCTTAGCCACACAACACAATACAGAGCCCATGCTGGATATATTACTAAGTAGCCAGCCTCTCGACATGCTTGTAAATCATAGTGTTACCTGTTTCTTGGACCACAGAGCGCAGTCACTATTATCCAAATGAAAGAAGATTAAACTCAATCTGTTTTACAATAATAAATACAAATCAAACAAATATATATTGCCCTGCAAAGCATTTCTTAAAATGTTTTTCCAAACATTTACAGGCATCATGTTTAAAAACATCTGCCTCCAACTCTCTCCACTCAGCTTCCCTGAACTTCCTGTCCAGTATAAGATAGCTGATAGATCCATCTGATAGCTACTAATCAGCACATCTTTCCTATAAAGCACTACTGCTCACAAAGCACAGTGCTCCGTTATTAGTGCGCTTCCCAGAGTTCAGACCTGTGTTCCTGACTCCTCAGCATTTAGACCCCTCTTCCTGTATTCCTAACACCCAGTTACTAATTCCTGCTTGTTTTAGTGTTTCTATTTTTTTATGATTAATAATTTTTTATTTTAATATAACAGTTACACAAAACATATTAGTACACAAGAACAATAGGTCCCATGAATAATACATTAGTAATGTAAATGGAGCAAAAATTGTTCAAAGAAGCAGTTGTCTAGGCATTGTCCATTACAAGAATAGCCAACTTCAAAGTGTAAGCATTGAGAAACAATGATAATTATCATTCAGCAAGCAGATCTACATCATTGAATTATAGAGTATTGATATCATTAGTAATAAACAATATTACAGTGTTGTAATCTCGCATCCATCTACAAGGAGAGAAGGAAAATAAAAGAAAAGGGGATAAAGTTAAAAGTAGGCAGTAAGTGGAAGAAAAGCTTAAAAAGAAATAGGAGTAGGGAAAGTTAGGAACGTCAGCTCCACCCGAGGGCAGCTCTAAAATGAGTAATTATAAGACAGGACAATCCTAATCAGGAGGTCTAGTTGTTAAGGATTCCTCCAAGTCTTTTTTTAGATCGGTTTGCCACGTCAATTAAGTCTACTACTCTACGTGTATTGTCTCCAGCCTGTCTTGACCACAAAGCCCACTTGATCACCATGAATCAAGCGAGGAAGAAGCATAGACAATCTATTGGGTAGTATTTTGATGACAATTTTAAAATCAGAGTTGAGAAGGGCAATAGCATGATAATTTGTGCATACTGTGGCATCCTTATCTGGTTTAGGGAAAACAGTGATGTATGATTGAAGGAAAGTGGTCGGGATCGTTCCACCGACTAGGTAGTGGTTGTATAAGGCAGTTTGGTAAGGGAGGAGAATGTGGGAGAAAGTTTTAGGCCTGGTTCACACCTGTACGTTTTGTAGCGCGTTCAACGCTCTACGAACGCTCTACAAAACGCTCAAACATAAAAATCCCATTGTTTTCTATGGGTCTGGTTCACACCTTGCCGTATTTCAGCCCGTCTGAACGCGCTACAAAACGGCCTACGCCTGAAAAGGTACATGAGGTTCTTTGCAGCGTTTTTGTTGTGCGTTTCCATCGGGATACAGCCAAGTAGCCCTCAGAAACGTACGTTTGTTGCGTGTTTTTTTACCGCGAATCGCGCTACAAACGTGCATATTCGATACGCCTAGGTGTGAACCCAGCCTTATAGTAGAGGTATGGGAAGTCATCAGGCCAAGGAGATTTAACATTAGGAAGATTGTTAATTACCGATTGGACTTCCTCATTTGTAATGGGTGTGGCAGTGCGTGGCTATGCCACGGTGTAGTATGGCAACTTTGGCACCCAGGACTCTCAGCCAGAGGGGCTGAGAGGTTCCACAATGTGAATACCTTTGGAGAGGAGGAACTGGCTGTTCAATCCCTTCCAGGTTTTCCAGACTATAGTGGGATGGGATCTCCAGTCCTGGGGCCAGGTGTTGCCAGTGGCCAGGTTGAGCTGATCAGGTGGCTGAGAGCAGCCTTATTAGGAAGCCAGCCTAGTGCTTTAGAGGAGAGTTGTGGGTGTGCAAGAGGCACACAACGACAGGCAGACGCTGCTGCGTGCGTGAGCACAAGGGACACAGCCAGGAAGGCTAGAGAGGTCCAGAGGGTCCGTGACCCTGAGATACCTGTCGGGGAGACAGAGAGGGACAGTGACCCACGAGGGGTGGATACGGAACCACTTGGAGCTGAGGAAAGCTGCTGAGCAGTGCTGAGGACTGTATTCACAGAGAAATACGGTAAAGTCCTGGGACTATAACACGGGGAGTGTATGGGACAGACAGATGTCGGTGAGACCAACCACAATGTCTTGATGAGGCTCCTGAATGAACTGTTATGCTTAATGTATGCTGAATAAAGACTGTGCTTTTATGTTAAAGTCGGCTTCAGGAGTGGTCACTTAGCGCTTACCATTGTGCTATATTCCCCAAACTACCACATGGGTTAATTCAAGAAGGTTAGTTCTTCGATAAAAAGAATAGGCAAATTACACTTCTTTAAATATTTTCCAATACGAGACTCCAACGTTTCATCAAAAGGTATCATATGCAGAATCTTGGAGATTATATAACGAGGTATAATACTCTTAAAAGATATCTGCTGTATTTTGGGGATGTTGTTCTAAGGGACTATTAGAATCTCGTAATGCTGATATCTGTTTGATATTCGCTTCTGTTCGCAATTTACGGGCTAGGAGAGTATGAGCTTTATTTTCGTTTTCATAATTTTTTTGTTTTAGATAAAGCATGAAAATTCCAGTTTTATAAAGGGAGTAGTGTTTTAAATGAGCCTGTAATTTAAGAATTTGACACAACATAGATTTAGAAGGTATTGGGTTTACGCGGTTCTCTAATTCTCGAAGCTCTCGTTTTAACTGTTACATATGCCGATACTGAACCTTCGTTGAGGTCAAAATAGCGTTGAATCGCAGGTTCAATATTGAGTTTAGTGGAGACCTCTTTCAAGAGGCCATCATTCAATGTCCAATGAAAGTGTTTTATGCGAGAAGGGTCCAGGCGGATAGTCAACTCTATGGACGTATGATCTGACCACGAAATGGGGCCAGTCTCTGCAGAAATCATGTTGCGCAAAGTTGGGGTATTTACAAAGAAATAATCCAATCTGGAGTCAGAGCTATGAGGATGAGAGAAAAAGGTGTACTGTTTCTCAGTGGGATGAACCAAACGCCAAGAATCAAAAAGGGAATATTGTCTAATCAGTTTGCAAAATGATTCAGAGTGTTCTATTGTGGATCTCAGGGTGGATTTAAGAGGGGCCGCTAAATAATTCTATGATCAAATATGTGTGTTCTAAGCAAGCATATTTTGACAGCAGTATTTTAAGAAAAGAGTGTTGTCCAGTGTTCGGGGCATAGACATTGAAGAGTGTAAAAGGGGTCTCATTCAATGTTCCACTTAAAATTACATATCTGCCTTTTTTTATCGAGGAAGGTATGGTAGGTATAAAAGGGCATAATTCTCCGAGCAAAACAGCCACTTCAGCACGTTTAGATGAGTTTGAGGCTGCATAGGACCTAGGGAAAAGCTTAGATAAAAAACCAAAGGAGTTCCCAGGTGTAAAATGAGTCTCTTGTAAAAAGAATGTCTGCTCCCGAGGACTTAAAAGTCTCGATAGGCTAGATTGCGTTTGGTCGGAGAATTAAGCCCCTTCACATTAAGGGAAAGTATTTTATAATCATAAGAGTTTGCCATCATTAATTGGGGGTAATTTGAAAGTTAAATATGTAATTGTTATATGGGGGCACAGAGACCAATTAGATAGGCATTACCAGGGATGGGAATATCGTGAAGACCAAGCACTGAAAGCAAATCAGGTGACCCCGGATGGAGTTAGAGAGAAATGGAAATAAAAAGAAAGAAGGCAAAAAAAGGCAAAAAAGAAATAGGCAAAAAAACAATGTCTATTATAAACATTAAAAAACTTGAGTATGAAGAACAAATATTATGCTTTTGGTGAACATGGTAGGCATAATCAAAATGGGGTTACGGGTCTCCGAAGTAAACTAATGTAGAACAAGATTGGGAAATTAAACAGTAAAGTCAGAGATAATTTGTCTATTACAACAACGCCAAGTGTATAGGGAAAAAAGGAGGGGGAAGGAGGGACGGAACCCGAGGGTAGTGTCCAAAATCAGTAATCCACTGGAAGTTGGTACCGCGAGGGCCGTGCATTGACCCACTACTTCTTAAATGCGATTAAAAAAGGTTATGTGGTTATTATTAGGGGAACACAGGAAGAAGACTAAAGAACTAATTCAGACCCATTAAACAGTGTATAGCATAAGATTTTCAAGAACATAATAGAATAAAATGAACTATCTATACTCCATATAGTGCTGGAATGTAGAATAAGAGCAACACCGCAAGGTTCTATCAATCTCGACTGAGTGACATCAGCGAGGTCTTCTAGGAGTAGAGTGCATATGTTGAACTTGAAGTCTTCGAAGAGGAATGTCCTGAATCAGATCAAGACGAGATGTCTTCTTCCGTGGGGTGATTTTTGCCATAGAGATGGTTCTGGGGGCATCGTGGGAAAAGGTTCCCACCCAGTGAGCACCGTGCAAGTGATGTGCAGATCCCCACAGAAAGAGGTGAGATCTTCTGGGAAACACAGTTTTGCACTCTTTCCATCTTGTCTTGCAGTCAAAATGACGTCAGGGGAGGTTGAAGGTGTCGCCGTTGTTGTAAGGTGTACCCAGAAAGATCTGGGAAAATCTGAATGGGATTGCCTTGATGGCCTCTATGGACTTCATGATACAAGCCTTTTGTAAGATTTCTTCTTTGATAGCATAGTAATGTATTCCACAGATAATATCACGTGGGAGCGAAGCACTTTGTGAGCTCGATCTAATTCGAACTGGCGCGTGGAGGGCCATCCCAAAATATTGGTGAATATGCTTTGAACTACAAGTGGGAGATCTTCAGGACCAGTCGCCTCTGGAAGGCCTCTTATATGCAATTATCCAGATCTTCGACGTGGCGTTGGAGATCTCTGAGCATGTTAGATTGAGCAATAAATTGTGTTTGGAGTTTATGAACTTCGCATTTAGTAGTGTGAACTTCATCGTTTATTCCCTCAACTCATTGCGTAAGTTGTTGAAAGTCAGTATGTAAAAGTTGAATCTTAGAGCGACACGTATCACGCACTGGTGGGGATATGTTGTAATCCTACCCCAGATCGAGGCATTAGAACCGGCGGGCCCAAATAGCCTATGTTCACTTCAGAAGGCAGAACCTCTCCTCCCAGCAAGTAGGGTGACACTTCCTGAGGTGCTTGGCCAAAGGGCAATAGCGTGTCCAACACCCATATCCCAATAAATTGGGGAGCTGGGACTATGGACTTTGTATTTTTCTGGGAGAGTCATCTAAGGACACAGTGTTTACAGATTTCCGGTGTTTTCCTGCCAGCAGGATAAACAATACTGCCCACTGGTAAAAAATGTTTCATTTTGTTCTCCTATTTATATGTCACTAGCCAATGTTTTTTGTGTGTCATTGTCTTTCTTTTTACTTTTGGACATATTTTCTTATGCCCTGCCTGCCTAGGGATATTAAACTATAAAATTAGTAAGTGACCTTCTGTTTACTAAACTACAAATTCATCCTCCTAGAGAGATTGGCCATAGTACTAGTGTCTGTATGCTCGATTTTAACCTCACTGTTAATGTGTATGAAATTACATTGTGTGGTTGTAATCTGCATGCAGATCAGTGTCAGTGTGTATATGTTAGCAGATCTGCCAGACATGGATCTGTGTGTGTGTATGGTTTCCTTGCAGACCAGTCAGCTAATGAACTGCAGGTGGTGGCAGACTACCATGAGTCGTGTGTCTAGTGTGGGTGTGAGCAGTGGGAAAGTGGTAACACGAGGATTCTAGCTTGTGGGATAGCTTGAAGAATCCCATAAGTGTGTGCCCAGCCCTTATAGTGCGCCACTTTGCATGTAAGATTTTTATCTGTGTGTGTGTGTGTGTTCAGCAAGCTTACTTCGGGTGAGTCATCCTCCAGTGGCAGGGGGTGGTATGACATGCTGTGATGACAATTTCACAGGAGTTTTTTTTATCAGCCCAAAGTAAGCGCTCTGCCTCCTCTTCCACCGGGCGAGGATCCTGCTCCCATTAGCCACAGGTGCCCCCCCCCCCTTCCGTGACCCTGCCATTGATGTAGTGGTTTAGGGAGAACTCTGCTCAGGGCAAAAGGTCCACCCAGTCATCTTGATGAACTGAGAGGAAGATAAGGAGGTAGCGTTCAACATTATGATTGACCTGTTCAGTTTGCCCATTGGACTAGTGATGAAAGGCTGAAGAGAAATTCAATTTGATTCTGAAGGAACTGGTGAAGGCTATCCAAATGTGAGACGTACCGTATATACTCGAGTATAAGCCGAGATTTTCAGCCCATTTTTTGGGCTGAAAAGTGCACACTCAGCTGTCGGAGACAGTGTGAGAAGGCGTATCATGGAGATAGAAAATAGAGAGAGAAAAATGGCAGCAAGATTGGAAGCCAAATGTAGACCTGGGGGAGGAATCAAAAGTCCAGATATCCCATCGCACTCCAGACCGGAGAATGCCCAATGTATCAGGGCGGGTACAGCAGCAACAACGGATGCCTCCGTCACAACGTACAAAAAATAATAAAGTCACCGGCACTCCAAATGATCGTCAATAAGTTTATTGACCCAAGTGATAACACCTCTAGCAATGTTTCGGGACCATGCGGCCCCTTCCTCAGGCAAACAGAGAGTGAAACAGCAATGCAATACAAGTTTTTAAATACACATTGAAAACAACCCATCTACCAATCAAAAGGCTCCCCAGCCCACATATGACCTCATAGAGGCATCTTTTCCTGTCTCTAGTGAACAGGTATGATCAGCTGTATAGTATTCATGTAATCACCAGTAATGAAACATACCTCAAATGGATCAACCAAGGCTGTTATGTGACCACTCCCCTGGTATCCCTGCAAGTACGTGATCCGACTTGTAAATACATACTAGTGGGAAGCAGGAAGTGCCATCCACTGATTGGCCATTAGCTCCGTTCAACCCTCGTATGGGGACAGGCTCGATGGGTGCGCGCGTAGCTTACTTCCGGCGCACGCGTAATCCACAATGTCACTGCACAGTCCATCAACCAATGGATATGGGTATGTCAGTCAGATGATCGCTGCGATGCCGGGTAACCAGGGGACGCTTGTCACCATATATAGAGTGCCGTATGTAAAAAATTACACACCAAAAACATAATAAACGCATTGTATAATATTGAGTGACAATGAAAATGAAAATAAAAAAACAGAACAGAGGTAAAAAACAAGTGCATATGTACACACCTGTCCACTTAGAGGCATATGGCATGAACATATGCCTCAAAATCTAGCTATAATATGATACCTGTAACCAAAATATATCGTCAACTAATCTCAACCTCCCAAATACATATAACGTTATCCTATGTAAATTTCGACAACGTCATTTAATTTAAGCCCTGTTTAGGGCACCTGTAAAAAGCGGTCAATATGTGGGTAAGGGAACCAAAGTAAATAAACCAACATATACATAAACAGTCAAGCTATCATAAGTCCATGGGCCTGAATAAAATCAACAAGAACAGAAACACCATGTTGAATAGTTACTGCCCTTAATAGGTTATTCTGGTATAGCTAAATATCCGAAGTATCTACATAATACTAAAGAATGAATGTATAGTAATTAATGTCCCCCTATCCAATTGGGGGCATTACCTATCTGACAAAAACCATTATGATGAATTGGTATTCAACCCCCGTGGTACAACCGTATCGAGAGTATAAATCCAAAAGGCTTCTCTGCGTAAGAGTTGTTTGTCTCTATTGCCGCCCCTATGGTCTGCTTGTACGTGCTCAATAGCCATCCCACGTAGTTCATGTATTTGGTGCCTATTCTCCACAAAATGAATGGCAACCCGGATCAGGGTCATCGCCAGACTCAACCTTTTTATAGGCCGTCCTGATGTCACTGCGGTGTCTCTGAAATCTCTTTTTGTAGGGACCCTTGGTTTTTCCCACGTATATCAGTGAGCACGGGCACTTGAGCACATACACAACGAATTCCATATTACAATTAAGATACCCATTGATTCTATATTTGTTCCCGTTGGAGGATGAGGATGTAAACCCCCCCCCCTCTCAATCAGTGCGTTGCATGTGTTACAATTGTAACATCTAAAACATCCCGTTTTTTTGGACATTTTAAATGTATTCTTGGGGTCGGCTTGGACCAAATTGTCCCGTAATGACTTATCCCGTTTATACACTGGTAGGGGTGTAGTTCTAACGGTGTGTGTGAGGCTGTTATCAGCCATCAAGATATTAGTATTTTTTGTGGTGGATTGTTTAATACTCCCTGATAAACAATTAAATGTCTGTATGAACTGAATTTTCTCCATATCTTTACGCACTGATGGGGTTCCCAATTTGTCCTTTGCACTTACCAGGGCCCCATAGCTCAATCATTGATTCAATGTTACATAATTCGCTGTTTAATTTATCTTTGTCAGATGTCTTTTCTCTCAATGAAGATTCCAGGGATGTAATCTCTCTATTGATTTGACATAGTTGCACTTTGACTTCTTCGATCACCAAAATCATATAATTTAGGGAGTTTTGGGTGGAGACCTCACACCATTTATCACAGAATTCCTTCTTGTTGCGTCCAATGGTTGGTTGATTGGTAATACAGAATCCTCTAGGGATTTTCCTTGTTCTATAGTACTCTGATAAGTTCAAGCCGTGTAGCTCTAAATCGATTCGTCGTCTCCTGAGTCTCTTTAACTCTAGTGACGTCACCTACTGTGCTCACCCCCAAAAGCTTTGGATGAATCGACAGGGGAAAGAATAGGCTCGATTTCTTCAGGATCATAGATACCAGTAATAATCCTCGAAGGCATATGATCAATGTTCTCCATTGATCCAGTAGACAACTAATGCGCAACAAGTGCAGACAAGTTAATGCAGATTTAGAGGGCCGGGTATATCCTTGGTTAACCGGTAACTCCCGTCAACACGGTCGAGCTCCATATCGGTGGAAACAATTAAGATCGTTACAACGCACAGGCACCTCACCTGCGGTCAGCGACATATTCACCGAGAACAGCAGAAAGGCATCATGGCACACTCACAAACCAGCATGTAAAACAACTTGTCTCACCACTAAGGATAATCACAGAGGTTTGGATACACGTCTTCTGCAGAGGATGTGAAAGCCGCACTGCCGCGCCAAGGCACCTCTTATAGTGCGGTCCTAACTCTAAACTATGAGAGTCTCCATCTTGGAGCACATGGGGGCAGAAGATATCAAATTGGGTGCAGGTTCACATCCTCTGCAGAAGACGTGTATCCAAACCTCTGTGATTATCCTTAGTGGTGAGACAAGTTCTTTTACATGCTGGTTTGTGAGTGTGCCATAATGCCTTTATGCTGTTTTACTGTTCAAAGCCCATTTCGTGTGCACCTTACTGTATAACTGGTAACAAATTGTTGAGTGCGTTTGTCGTTTGTTTTGCTTGACCGATTTGGTGCAGCGACGCATGGGGTTTCTCAGCTGCCATTAGGATGTGCGGGATCCCTTGTGTTTTTCTGTGCCTTTAAGGAGGTTGGGCGTCCTCCTGACAAACCTGCACCCAATTTGATATCTTCTGCCCCCATGTGCTCCAAGATGGAGACTCTCATAGTTTAGAGTTAGGACCGCACTATAAGAGGTGCCTTGGCGCGGCAGTGCGGCTTTCACATCCTCTGCAGAAGACGTGTATCCAAACCTCTGTCATTATCCTTAGTGGTGAGACAAGTTGTTTTACATGCTGGTTTGTGAGTGTGCCATGATGCCTTTTTGCTGTTTTACTGTTCAAAGCCCATTTCGTGTGCACCTTACTGTATAACTGGTAACAAATTGTTGAGTGTGTTTGTCGTTTGTTTTGCTTGATATTCACCGAGAACCCCTCGTCCTTTTCAAAAGGACACAGGTACAGGAGACCCAGGTGGGGACGCAGGAGTACTAGTTACACGGACACGGACATACAAGGGGAGACCCCGAAGGGAATCCAGTAGTTAACTTATCATCACGCACGATTACGGAGGGTGAGTGTGATCTGCTGTCCAAAGGGTTATCATTTTGCCCAAGTGGATGTTTTAACGCATTCCAATTTGACATTGACTTGTTTAAACTAGAGAGATCGTTAAAACTCAGGAATAAGAGTACATTTATTCCCCCAGGCCAATATCCCACCATTGAGAGTTTTTTCAAAACCCACAAATATGATGTGATGACTTCTGCCAATATGAGGAATAGAATGCCTGGGAATTTCACCAAAATGGAATGGCGTTCCCTAAAATCATTGCGAGATGATGTTAGTATAATTATCAAACCAGCTGATAAAGGGGGTGCAGTGGTCATAATGAACTATGAGGATTATAAGACCAATATGATCTCTATGCTTTCGGATAATGCAAGCAATATGCATACCACCCGGAATATCGTCAACACAACCCTGAGAGAGTTAACTGTATTAGTTAACATAGGGATGGGCAACGGATGGATAGATAAAGAGATGTTTGATTTTTTGATTAACTGCCATGCACGCATTCCAGTAATTTATGGACTGCCCAAAATCCATAAAGGGCTTGATCCTGTAAAATTCAGACCTTTTATCTCGGGGACGAACTCTATCACACAACCCTTAGCCCACGTTCTGGACCATCTATTACAACCACATGTTAGGAGTCTTCCTGTATTTATAAGGGGCACTGGAGATTTCTCAAAAAACTCGCTCAGTTCACGATCACTGAGGATGGCTGGTTACTTGCAACCATGGACATTAGCTCCCTGTATACTGCTATCCCTAACGAGGCGGGATTGACTGCTCTTGAGTTTTTCCTGCTCAAGGACAGTACCACAGAATGGCCAGCAGAATTAATACTTCAATGCATGCGGTTTATATTGGAACACAACTTCTTTCTTTTTGAACGAGACATGTATTTGCAAATCAAGGGGACGGCAATGGGGAGCTCAGCAGCTCACTCTTTTGCAAACCTCTTTGTGGGGTATTTAGAAGAAGTATTCATCACTAAAGCAGAGATGTACATGATACATGTGGTGTTTTGGAAAAGATTCATAGATGATGTGTTCATCATTTGGAAAGGGGATATACAACAATTTCATCAATTTGTAACGTTTCTTAACGGTATATTTCCAGATATTGTATTTAATCCTGATGTGTCAGATCAAGGTATTGCCTTCTTGATGTACACATTTCCATAAATGCACACAAATTACAGACCTCCATCTACTCTAAACCCACGAATAGAAATAAGATTTTACATTACAATAGCTCACACCCAAACATCTACGAGACAACTTGCCAGTTTCCCAATTCCTCAGAGTGATGAGGATTTGCTCTGACTCCGAGATGTGTAAGGCCCAAATTGAGATCATGTGGTAGAAATTCCGTCAGAGAGGGTACTCAGATCAAGTCATTGAAAGGGCCCTGGTAAGTGCAAAGGAGAAATTGTGAACCCCATCAGTGCGTAAAGATATGGAGAAAATTCAGTTCAAACAGACATTTAATTGTTTATCAGGGAGTATTAACCCCTTTGTGACGGGAGACGTACAGTGTACGTCCCGTCACAAAGTGGCTATATGACTGGCCACGTACACTGTACGTGCCGAGTTATATTTGCCTCTGTAATGCTGGTAACTGCTGATTCTCAGCAGTTCCAGTCATTAATGAATGCATCACTATTGAGGCATTCATTAATGAAATAGTTAAGCTTTTTTAAAAGCTTCTTTCTTTCATTAATGAAAGAATGAAGCCTTTACATTCAGATACGTGTTCGCTAAATAGCGATCCCGTATCTGACAGCTGAAGATAGCAGAGAGGTAGCAGTGACTCACCTCTCTGCTATTCGTTTTGACAGCTGGAGAGCCTGGCCCGATGTTAAATGATACATTTCAACCACTAGATACAAATGTATCTCTTGAGTGAAATGTATCAGTTTTGATCGTCTAGGAACGATCAAAGACCTTTAGTGAGATCTGATTCTGACATGCTGTCAGGATCAGTCTCTAAAGTTATTATTAGCTGTTCCTAAGTTTGGAGCAGCCTGATAATAACAAAAAATTTAAAAAAGTTAATTTATTAAGCAGTCAGAGTGATTGCTTGATATAAACTGACAAAAAAAACATTAGGAAAATACAACTTTTATTTATGAATATATTTTTATACTATAATTATTATTTAAAAAATTCTAAAAATAATAATAATAATCAAAACTTGCTGCTGTGGAAGAATCACACAGCAAAAATGTAAAAAGTGTGTCAGACATTTAGGAACAGAAACTAAAAACTTGCTCAGTCATGAAGGGGTTAAACAATTCACCACAAAAAATACTAATATCTTGATTGTCTCACACACACCGTTAGAACTACACCCCTACCAGTGTAAATACGGGATAAGTCCTTACGGGACCATTTGGTCCAGGCTGACCCCAAGGGGAAATATGCCAAGAATACATTTAAAATGTCCAAAAAAACGGGATGTTTTAGATGTTACAATTGTAACACATACAACGCACTGATTGAGGGGGGAGTTTTTTACATCCTCATAACGGGAACAAATATAGAATCAATGGGTCCCTATAAAAAGGTTGAGTCCGGCGATGACCCTGATAGGAGCAAACCGGTTGCCATTCATATTGTGGAGAATAGGCACCAAATACATGAACTACGTGGGATGGCTATCGAGCACATACAAGCAGACCATAGAAGCGGCAATAGGGACACACAACTCTTACGCAGAGAAGCCTTTTGGATTTATACCCTGGATACGGTTGTACCACGGGGGGTTGAATACCAATTCATCATATTAATGGTTTTTGTCAGATAGGTAATGCCCCCCAGTAGATAGGGAGACATTAATTACTATACATTCATTCTTTAATATTACGTACACACTTCGGATATTTAGCTATACCAGAATAACCTATTAAAGGGGTTCTAAACCCTCCCGTTTTATTGCCTATATAGCAGTAGATATAGGCAAACAGTTTAAAAAAAAACAAAAACGCTATAACAGCGGTTTAAACTTAATTTTTTTTCTTTGCGCACTCCGCCCGAGAAAACAAAACTGTTCGGGTGGCTGCAAAGCATCTTGGGGCGGGGGCATGCGCAGTTCGGATTCTCAGCCAGGGGACGAGCAGAGACGTAAGGTAAGTCTATGGACGCGTGCACCCGCATGCAGACACCGCTGGATCGGAAGTGCCTGCAAGCAGAGAGGAGTCAGCACTGGATCGGAGAGCCACCGCACCGCTGGAGGGACAGATGAAAACATCAGGAAAGAAGATCGGATTAAGAGACATCATTTAAGGTAAGTGCTAACATTAACATTGGGGGGAGGGAAAAAAAATGTATCCTTTAATGTCACTTTAAGGGCAGAGGTGTTATCACTTGGGTCAATAAACTTATTGACTTGATCATTTGGAGTGCCGATGACTTTATTATTTTTTTGGGAGAGGAATCAGGTGACACATTTTGAGAAACAAGTAGTAACGTTGAAGGAAGCCACAGATATGTTGCAATCCAAAATGTCCAGAATGTTTTAGTTCAATCTGAGTTTATTAAAGTTTAAAATGCAGTACAAAAAGGAAAATAAACAATTTCACCTTGACAAAAATTACACGTGAAAGGCAATAGCCTGGGAGCCAGTAGTCATGTGGATATCATCAACAGGATAGTCATCAGTATCTGAGCGGTATCGTTTTATCTACATCAGTGGTAGTGCATGTAACACAATGCATAATAAGAATACTGTAAGTCAGTACTGGCCCAGGGCCATCTGTAGCATCTCCTCCCAATACATCCCGATACGAGGCATGAGTACAGGGTAGGAGATAAACCACTCCAGCGGATACAGTATGTAGTTTAGGCAGTAACGCTCATCGGTTGGACAATCAGCATCATTTACACAAAGTGGGGGGGGGGGGGGGGGGCAGGGAGAGGAGTCCATAGGGGAAGAAGGAGGGGAGGAGGAGAGAAGCCCAGTTGAGCGTAGTTGAGAGGGGGGTTAAGTAGGGGGACAATAGCCTCCTACCCCCTGCAGGGCCATCCAACGACATTGATGGTGAGGTAGTTTAAGGAGAGAGGATTGCTGTGAATCCGTCTGAGTTCCTAAACATAATCCAGGGGAGACCAAGTGTGGACATATTTGTCCCCCTCATCACATTCTCCTGCCAAGAGGTCTTCTAGGTCAGCAATGCGGTCCATCTCCACAACCCACTCCGCAAGGGTGGGTACCACCGATGTTACACCAGTGACGCGGGATAACAGTCCTGGTTGCCTTGAGAAAGTGGCGCAGAAGACCCCTCTTCGCCTTCTTGAGTGATCCAGGGATCATTGACAATAACAGAATTTTGGGGTCGTTTGCAATTGCTGTTCCTGTCACTCTGTGGTATATCCCCAATACTCCCCGCCAGAATCCTTGAAGCTGAGGACAGCTCCACCAAATATGTGTCATGTTTCCTGGGGAGGCATCGCACCTCCAACAAGAATTGGACACTGTAGGGTAATACCGATGAGGACTGTAGGACATCGATACCATCTAGTGAGTATCTTAAGGTTTTTCTCATGGGCCTTGCTAGCAATGGACAGAGTGTGTGAGAGCAAACGACTTCTCCCACTCGTCGGTCATAAAGGCGAGTTCCAGGTCACGCTCCCAGGCCGTCGTGTAGGCAGGTAGAGTGGGGGAGGCCAGGAGGGAGTAGATAAGGGAAACTACGTGGGATAGGGGTTTTGAGGCCAGGAGGAGGGAGTCAAACTCTGTCGGCTCCCCGCCAAAACTGTCCGGTCCCTGGAGGGAGGAGACAAAGGAACTAAATTGTCCCTCTGATAACCAATCCCCAAGCCCTGGGTCATGGCGGGTCACCACAGCAAGGGACTTTGCCTGCAGAGCCGGAATCACCCTACGATGGGACGTCTTGGTCCATTTACCAAAGGAAGTTCCAGTCAGGGCCGGAGTAAAAGTCGGGTTCCCGAATAGGGGCGTTATCGGTCCAATGTAGGCCGACAATGCGTGCTTAGAAACACAACTGTCCCATACCTTCAAGACCTTCAAGACGTGGGCTGTCAGCAGGGGCAGGAGGAGCGGACAGGTCTGGATCCAGGGGGCACCCAGGGCAAAGCCCGTAAGTCACCCGCTGAGAGGGTCTCCTCCAGTCCGACCCACAGTTTTTCCTCACCCTTGTGGAACCAGTCTACTGTACGAGTCAGGATTGCGTGGGCGTGGCATAGAAAGCTATCCGGCGTGCTCGACCCCCGCTTCCCCAAAATGAACTTAGTGAAGGCCCGCTGGACCTGTTTCAGGTAGGCAGATGGTAGGGCGATGGGTATTGTCTGGAAGAGGTATAGGAATCTAGGGATAACGTCCATTTTGAGTGCATTAATCCGCCCCAGCCAGGAAATACATTTACGGTCATAGGCAGTTAGGTCTAGGGTGAGCCTGTCAAGCAGGGGGTGGAAATTAGCAGAGAACAAGTCAGTTAGGTCAGTCGGGAGAGAGACTCCTAGGTATTTCAGCGAGGCCGAGCAGATGCGGAAGGGTTAGTTGTCAGTCAGGAGGTTCAGGGCTGCGGTCCCCAAGGATACATTCAAGATCTCCGATTTAGTAAGGTTAACCTGAAAATTACTCAGGAAGCCGAAAAGCTGGAACTCACGCAGGATAGTTAGCATGGCGATATGGGGAGGAGTCACGTAAAGTAGTAGGTCGTCTGCGAACAATGCCAATTTAGATTTATGGGGGCCCACCTGTAGGCCCTGGAAGGCAGAGTCCTGTCAGAGGGCGACCGCCAAGTGTTCCATGGTGAGAATGTATAAGAGAGGGGACAACGGACAGCCTTGTCTGGTGCCATTAGAGATCTTAAAGCTAGGGGAGAGTGAGCCATTTACTCGGATCCTGGCCGACGGGCAGGAGTACAGGGCCGTCATGTTTCCGCAACATGGCGGGGCGTACTCCAAGTTGTGATAGGGAGTGTCGGAGGAAACACCAGTCCAGGCAATCAAACGCCTTGTCTGCGTCCACCGACAGGAGGCAAAGCGGAGTGCCAGACGTTTTAGCGAAGTGCATCAACAGCAGTGTTCAGATGGTGTTGTACCGCGCCTCTCGGACCTGAACAAACCCCACCTGATCTGCGTGGATCACTCCCGGGAGAAGCGGTTTCAACCGGTTGGCTATCAGTTTGGCAAATAACTTCACGTCCACATTGAGAAGGGAGATCGGTCGGTAGTTTGTACATAGGGTATGATCCTTACCAGGCTTAGGGATCAAAGAGATGTGAGCCTCTAGTGATTCAGTAGGGAAGGAGGTGCCTTGTGCGATAGAGATAAACACCCGCAGAAGGAAGGGAGTCAGTTTATCCCTAAATTAATTGAAAAATTTTACTGTGAAGCCATCAGGCCCCGGGCTTTCCGGTTGGGGTCGATTTGAGTGCAAAGTTTAGTTCCTCAATGGTGAAGGGCTCGGCATCCGAGTCCTCTGTGGTCGGAAGGGCCTGCGCTGGACATACTCCGCAACTTCCTCGTCACCGTCCGGGGGTGGGACCACTGACTCCGTGACTCCGATAATTTGTAAAGGGCGCTATAGAAATCTGCAAAGGTGCGTTGGATTTCCGAGGGTGAGTTGACAGAGGTACCGGACGCAGCCTGGATTTGAGGGATATAGACAGAGGCGGGTCTGAGGTGTAGGGACCAGGCCAGGGCCCTCCCACATTTGTCACGGGTCTCATAAGCCCATGAAGCCAGCCTATTATGATATCTGCGTATCGACAGGTCTAAGAGCCCCAAGAGATGCAGTCTGGCCTGGGATACCTGCATCAAGAGTTCTGGGGAGGGCGAGTGTTTGTGTTGATTCTCCAGAGTCGACAGGGCTTGGATGGCCTCACGGATACGTCGAGACCGTTCCCTTTTCAGCCTAGCGCCTTGTTGGATGAAAATGCTTTCCCATTGAAGAGGCAGGGGGGGTAGTGTCTGACGCATGAGTCTCTAGAAAATGTGTGAGCATCAAGAATGGCCGAAGCACATTGTGGGTCAGTAAGCAAGGAGTCATTCAACCGCCAGGCCCATTACCTAGTCTGGGCCTGAGGGATCCGTAACGTGAGCAGAACCGCTGCATGATCTGACCATATCATAGGGCCAATGTCACAGTCAGGGGTCCAGTCAAGCGCGTGGTGTGAGGTAAAATAGTAATCCAATCTGCTGTAAGAGTGGTGTAGCGTAGAATAGTGCGCATAGTTTCGGGACTGAGGATGGAGCACCCTCCAAACATCAAGTAAGCGGAGGTGGGTCAAGCGTTGCTTAACTCTGCGCAGTTTGGTGAAGGATACGGTCGAGCGTCCGGTGGACGAGTCTAGGCATGGTTCTAAAGTAAGATTAAAATCTCCACCCACCAACAGCGTACCCTCAGCGTAGTCCTCTACGTCCTCCCAAGTGTGGGAGTACATAGGGGAGCCGGGGGGGGCGTACCTCGACGGAGCCCGCCAAGAGTGAATTACACTGTCCCCAAACCACATGACCGGCGCCGTCCCCACCAGGGAACAAGCGCCCAAGACAGTACGTTCAAACATTGTAAAAGCAGTAAACAGTGTATCATGTAACATGGTAGCACCAAATGCCTAAATGCAGGTCGCAAGTGTAGTCGGTTGGGGCACACAGCCCTATAGGGGGTCAACCACGCCGCAAGCAGTAAGTGAAGTCGGCTGGTGTTCACATCACTGCAAAGAGACAACTACGAGCCAGTACCCGGCGCCCCGCCCCCACATTGGACCCCGGTTGATGTCCAGGTCCCCCCGCCTCATCCCCCCCCGAGAAAGTGGGTGTGGTGGGGGTACAGGGGGGCACCCGCTCTCACCCCAAAATTGCAGCATGGTAGAGCAGAATGCGACGGTCTGTTCAACACCTAAGGGAAGAAAAGGTTAGTCAGAGGCACAATAGAAGGAGGCACTTTGAAGAACACTGTATGGGTGTAGAGTCAGGCAGAACAGTGTGGGTCAGGGATCGGGGCCCATGCGGTCAGGGTCTGACATCAGCAATCATTAGAGGAGGGAGCTGTAGGCCGGGGCGGACCCGGGCCCCTCCGATTGGAACGGGAGCGGGCCCTCCTGTTACGTTGAGGCCGGACCTCATGTGGCATGGGGCCCTCTCCAGGGAATGGCAAGTCCAGCCAGCCCGGGACGTTGACCGGGTCAGTCCCAAGGAAGCCAAATAGATCGGGCAGCTGTGATGGAGAACGGAGATGGAAGGAGTCCGGGCCCCTACGAATCTGGAGACTGAAGGGGTGCCCCCAGCGGTGTGTGGCGCCGACTTGGCGGATGGCTAAAGTAAGGCGGGAAAGGTCAGGCAAAAGTTGTATAGAGGCCCCATCAAAATCAATCGGGCCTGTTCTCCACGCTGCATGGTGGATCTCCTCTTTAACGGCAAAAAAGTGTACCCGGCAGAGGACACGGTCGGGATTCCCCAGGTTAGCTCCCGCGACCCTGTGCACTCTGTCCAGCTCAATGCCATCCGTGGGTGGCTTCCCCAGGGCCAAATTCAGAATGGCGGTAACTGTAGCGTGAAGGTCAGGGCCCTGGGTAGCCTTCGGTATCCCCCGCAGGCGAATGTTATTGCGTCTGTTTTCGCCATCTTCCACTCGCAGGTACAACTGCTGAAGGTGGGAGCGGTGGGTGGCTTGGGCAGTTTCCAGATTCACCAGTCTGGATTCTTGCGACGAGATCGAGGCCGACAAAATGGACAGGTGGGAGTCAGGGGCCGTAATCCGCATGCCCAGCTCCTTCACCACCCCTCTCAGGGCCCCTTCTAATCTAGTGGCACAGGAGTCAAAGTCTGCCCTGAAGGCAGTGAGAAGGTCATGTACCTCTGTGGCTGCAGGCTCCCTACCCGTGGCTTCAGGCCGGTCTGCATCCTGGAAAACCGCCGGCGTCGACGAATCAAGGGTGGCCGCGGATGGGGTCAGGGCCTCAGAGGAATAAAGAGGCTCTAGTGTGTCCAGCGGTCTCTGTCCTGTGGACCGGACTGAGGAGCGGAGGCTCTGGGCTGACCTCAGAGGCTGTGGAGGGTCCGTCCCGGCCTTCTTCGCCGGAACGACTTTCGGCGCCATCTTGCTGCCTACAGCAGCGGAGTCGTCCAGGGGGCTGTCGCGGGAGCGCCGGGTGAAGTACAAGGCGATATCTCGGGAGGAGGAGGAAGAAGCAGGGGCCCCAGGTGAGTCCCCACAGGGGGAGAAAGATGCCAAAAAGGTTGTAAAGTCACTGATAGAGAGCCCCGGTGCAGCAGAGCTCCTGGCTGCACGTCCTCACACCACCATGGCTGTCCAGAATGTTTTGAGTTATGTGCCCACCTAAGGAATAGAGGCTTGCCCTTGTGACCTTGAAGTATGATGTCTCCTACCCCTACTAGGAGGCATCGACCTCCAGAGCAAAGCGTTTGGTAATGTCTGGACAATGGAGAATTGCAGCGGAAGGGAAAAGCCACCTTGAGTCTGTGAAAAGCGTCAATGGCTGTGGGAGGCCAGAACCTGGCATTGGTGCCCTTATGGGTAATTGACGTAATAGGGGACACCAGAGTGCAATAATTGTGAATGAGCTGATGGTAATAATTGGTTAGCTCCAAAAAGCATTGGGTTGATTTTAGTTCAGATGCCACTCAGAAATAGCCCTGAGTTTGGCCAGATCCATGAGTAGACCCTGATTTGTGATGGTGTACACTAGGAATAAGACTTGAGTTTGTTGGGCACTTCTCCAACTTAGTTTAGAGGCAGTTGTCCTGAAGTCACTGCAGCAGCATTTTCACATATAGACAATTTGCATCCAAGTTAAGAGAGAAAATAGGACATTTGAAAAAATAAGAGAGATAGTGGGGCTTTATGGGCACCAACTGACAAGTCCAATAAGTCATAAAATACTTTAAAGAGAGTATATATAATGTTTTATTAAATACAAACAATTAAAAAGCCATGATTAAAATGTAAGGGGAAGAAAAAGGAGATGACCTCCAAATACCACTCACTTCCCCATGTAGACCTGCTCAAAGTATTATATGCAATTCATTTAAATTGGATGTACATAGATCAAATGAAATGCTGCATAGATAATTAATGAGACAGTGCAATTGAGTTGTATTCATAGGCATATAAGGTCTTAGGTGGGAGCTGTGGAGTGGATGATATTCTCAACGCGTTTCACGCATCTAGTGCTTCATCAGAGGGTGGAGGGAAATCTAGTTCAATCATAAAGGAGTAACATAAGATATATATCTTGGTACAGTATTTACATTAACAACATACACAAATGGCTTCATAAATGTCTGTTAGTCTTACCCACCAGAAGGCAGGGCCCATGGGCAAACTTCCGAGGTAGAATGCGCGAACATCAGGGAGGACAACCCCCCAGGGTAGTGAGAGAAAGAAGACGAGGCTGCAAGGGACCATGTGAGAGTGGTATTAAGGTAATCCTAGATTAGTTGCCCTGGCATAGGCCCATACGCCCATTTGTCAAAAAGTTAACATAATAAAAAATAGAACAAACGACACATGTAATGGAAAATTCCAAAAAACAGTCCCATATGAGGGATATAGTGTACAGAGCAAAATAGTCCTAATCCCCTTTGGATATACTGAGCATGTCCAAAAAAAAGGAGACCACAATACTCATCAGTATGCCCAGATTAGGAGAGGTTAACCTAATATTAATACTCTCAAACATATTGGTTGATTATTTTACCTCTTATGGCCACCATAGGGATCCAGGTCGCAATAAGAAAGAGGGGAACTAAAAAAAAACTAAGAAAAAAGAAGTCCGGAGCATCCAGCGATGCCGCTATCCCCCATCCACGCTGTCCACATGTGTGCAGGACCGTCTGGTACCAAGCACTGAACAAAGAAAGCCCGGGCGGGCATCTTAAAAGGCCCCCTACGTGATGACATGGTGATCACGTGACTCCCCACGTAGTTAGCCACACCTCTCGGGCCGGAGGGCCACTGGAGAGCCAATTCAGTGGGAACAATGTCCCAACCCACCCAAAGGTAAAAGGGACGAGGCTGGGGGATCTGAGGTGCCGGTAGTCCTGAAAGGACATGTGCACCCGCATCGGCTTGAGGGGTGGTGGTTCCCACCATTGAGGGTCAAAACAAAGAAACCACCCATATATAGGCACATACCTCGAGCGCACACACCACAACCCCCCTTCAAGGCAAGCAAGACCAGCAGACATCACAAACATATAATCATACAGTTCAAACAGTATAAGAGAAGAAATCCAGAAATGTTTGGGTAAGATATCCACAATATTTGAAACACGTGTAAACAATATGATTACATACACAACATATGTATAGTGCCACATGGTGCGAAAAAAGGGTAATTTAAAAGAAAGGAAATCGCATATGGTTATTGGCCAAGACTTACCATATGTATTTAATTATGAACAAAAATGCATTGTTCGCCAAACCATTCAATTGGTCATAGAAACAACATAACAAATATAGGTGTATATCTATCAAAAAGCAGCAGATACTAGAACATTGGAGGGTGAAAGTCCAAAATGAAAATACGTTATAATATATGAATAGTTGAGTAATGATATTGCGTAAGATTCAATCCCTAGAACATCAAGTATAGAGTATATAAAAAAAATATAAAAAATAGGAAATAACATATACATGGAATCATATCAGAAGGTGTCATTACTTAGTATACCATTGATAAGGGATGTGGGAAAATGAAAAACATTTTCCGCACCCATCCAGTTATAATACCACTATCAAACAATGTCTGACAAAGTATACTCTCACTAATGAAAAGTGGAAGCAAACGTGAAGTACTGTTACTTAAAGCACCCCTCAATGGAAGCAATTAAATCGTTGTCATCCTCAAAACAAAAAAATAAATACATTTTTTTTTAAATGACACACATTTCCCGCACCCATCCAGTTATAATGCCACTATCAAACAATGTCTGACAAAGTATACTCTCACTAATGATAAGTGGAAGCAAACGTCAAGCACTGTTACTTAAAGCACCCCTCAATGGAAGTAATGAAATCGAAGGCAGAGTACCTAGCCATCATTCACCAAGCCTTTCTAAATGATTTTATCTCTAAAGAAACACTTGAATATCTAGACATTAAATTTCCCCTGACACCCACTTACTATTGTCTACCTACCTAAAACACACAAAAGTTAAACTAACCCCACAGGCAGACCCATAGTGTCTGGGATGGGGAGTCTCACCAAAACAGCAAGTCGGATGGTAGAAAGCTATTTACGACCTCATGTCACGTCTCTGCCCTCTTATCTCAAAGATACTCTGGATCTACTAAAACAGATGGTATTATGATTCCCCCTGATTTTTGGCTTCCGATGACTGTAATGAGGGGCGGGCTTACGATGACTGCAAACGGGCAGTGTGCGCGTCGCACACCGGCCCGTTCGGCAGTTGTCGAACCAGAAGGCCACTAACTCACCGAGAATCGTACGATTCCCGGCGGGTTTTCTAGCATGCTGGTTCGATGGAAGACGTGCGACCGTACAGTAGAAGCGGTCGCACGCCTTCCATACACTGCACGATTGTCGTACGATCGCGGGATTTCCCGCGATTCCCGTACGAGAATCGTGCAGTGTATGGGCAACTTTACACATATTCATGTAAGTGTCGTTTGGCTTTGGATTATGCCTTGACCACCTTGTGCTTTGTCCCTGTTTTGCAGCATGTGCTACTGTCTGCATGATGCAGTAATAGAGTAGTTAGTGCTGATGCATGTTGCATGCTGATACATGAGGTTTGGCTATTTATTTATTTGTGTTTTTTTGTTTTGAGGATGACAACGATTTTACTGCTTCCATTGAGGGGTGCTTTAAGTAACAGTGCTATGTTGTGTATGTAATCATATTGTTTACACATGTTTCGAATATTGTAGATATATTACACAAACATTTTTGGATTTCATCCCTTGTACTGTTTGAACTGTATGATTATATGTTTTTGATGTCTGCTGGTCTTGCTTGCCTTGAAGGGGGGTTGTGGTGTGTGCGCTCGAGGTATGTGCCTATATATGGGGGGTTTCTTTGTTTGGACCTCTAATGGTGGGGGGTGGTCCCCTCAGGCCGATGCGGGCTTACATGTCCTTTTAGGACTATCGGCACCTCAGATCCCCCAGCCTCATCCCTTTTACCTTTGGGGCAGGTTAGGACACTGTTCCCACTGAATCGGCTCTCCAGCGGCCCTCTGGCCGAGAGGTGTGGCTAACTGTGGGGTGTCACGTGATCGCCATGTCATCACGTAGGAGGCCTTTTAAGATGCCCGCCCGGGCCGTCTTCGTCAGGGCATGGTACCAGACGTCCCTGCACACATGCGGACGGCGTGGATGGCTGGATGCTCCGGACTTCTTTTTTCTTTGTTTGTTTGAGTTCCCCTCTTTCTTATTGCGAACTGGATCCCTTTGGTGGACATAAGAGGTAAAATAATCAACCAATATGTTTGAGAGTATTAATATTAGGTTAACCTCTCCTAATCTGGGCATACTGATGAGTATTGTGGTCTCATTGTGGTCTCTTTTTTTTTTTTTTTGGACATGCTCAGTATATCCAACGGGGATTAGGACTATTTTGTTCTGGACACTGTATCTGTTTTTGGAATTTTCCATTATATGTGTCGTTTGTTCTATTTTTGATTATGTTAACTTATTGACAGATGGGTGTATGTACCTAAGCCAACTAATCTAGGATTACCTTAATACCACTCTCACATGGTCCCTTGCAGCCTCGTCCTCTGTCTCTCACTACCCTGGGGGGTTGTCGCCCCTGCTGTTCAGGCATTCTACCTCAGAAGTTTGCAATGGGCCCTGCCTTCCGGTGGGTAAGACTAGCAGACATTTATGAAGCGATTTGTGTATGTTGTCAATGTAAATACTGTGCTAAAAGATAGCAGTAAGAGCCTAGTTGTTCCATGAAAGTTCAGAGGCTAGGGTCGTAAGGATGCTCAGAGTAACCAAGCCATCTAGGGTGGTAAGGATGGGCCTTCTAGCAAGTCCATCCGTAACACACTCTAACTGTGCTAAAAGGTAGCAGTAAGAGCCTAGTTGTTCCATGAAAGTTCAGAGGCTAGGGTATAGAATTTTACTGCATATTGCCCTATTGTTCCTTCCTGAAGAAGGCAAAGGAGAACCCCAGCTACAGAAGAGGCCCCCTTGGGCTTATCAAACGTTTTCCAGGACGCATACAAGAATGCAGTTAGATTGGAGGGCACCGGATCCTGTCTATCACGTACCTGAGGAGAGACTTACCGTGTGAGGAGGCTTCCCTTGCACCTTGTGTCCTGAGGCCTCTGGCAGTGGAGACAGAGACCTGGCGGACAGCGAGTGGCACGGGTGCCAGTAGTGTTGAAACCGTGCAAGCAGAAGGTTGATTCTGTAGCCGAGCAGGGATAATCCGGAAATCAGGGTCAAAGCAAGCTGAGGTCAAACCAGGAGAGCGTAGAAGGTAAAGAGGGATCGAGCAAAAGAGAAGTCCAGTATTCAGTCCAAGGTCAGTGGCCGGCAGCAATCCAGAGTAGTCAAGGCAAGGTATTGGGTCAAAATCTAGGAGACAGGCAGTTCACAGGGACAGGTAATCGCAGGACACAGAAACACGGGGAAGGGCTGAAGACAATCCAGCAATCTGTAGGTCTGCAGGCCAGGTTTAAATAGGGAAGTAATCCTGAGTTTTCCTGTGCGTCACTTCCGATGCGCCATTTGCCGCGTTTTCCTGTGCGTTACGCGCATGCACGTAAGAGTTCTATGAACAGCACGGAAACCTGGATTTGGCGCATGCGCAGGAGTTTAGGGTTGCTGACACTGTCATTGCCAGAGTGGAGAGGTCCAAGCCAGGGTGTCACTGGAGAGGAGGGAGATGATATACACCACCTTGGTGCAATCAGTATAGAAATGGTGGCTAGAAAGTTCAAAGTGGACTGGACACTTGTTATAAAGTCATGACAAACCTCGGGATCACCAAAAAACAAGGTGTTGGAGGCAGACAGATTGTGAAAGCATTGAGTGTTATGCGTGGCATCACAGCTGCTGGAGCAGGGATTGAAGGCGTCAAGGTAACTGTGGAGCACATAGGAGTGCGCAGCTTATTGCATTAGGGTGTGCACACAAAAGTACAAACACACACATTCCGGATTCTGATCTCTTCAAATATCCTTTATCTCTTCCAGCGGAGAAGGGGTGCAGTAATGAAGCAGGGAGCCAGGCAGTTGGTCATAATCTCCCGTAGTGCAAAGTCTAAGGGCCAGCTGGTATTCTGCTAGGGACCCCTTCTGGAATTTTGGATTTAGCTGCATGCTCACCCCAGGTTGTGCCCCCCTTCCTCTCCCAAGTTCCCCCTGCTCAACGTGTGGAGACTACTCATACGCATACAGGAGACATACTCATACACATGCATTGGCAAAGCTAAGAGGTCAATGGAGATCAGAAGACAGGCCAGAGGTCAGAGCATGCGGCAGACAGGTGAATCTGAGGGACAAAGCCAAACTAGACCCACGGTACACTCAAGGTCTGTCCAAAGAAACAGGTCGCAGAACAGGTTCAAAGTCACAGCCGGGAGCTTAGAGACAACAGGACCATTTCTGAGACAGAGGGAGCTAGTCTGAACAGGAGTTAAATACGGAGAGAGATAGTGGGCTGGGCAGGAAGAAGACAAGGAGGCAAGGTATAATAACCATCAGGTGAGGAGCTACTAGCTATGTGCAGCTGATCTGTGACATATATGTAATCCCAAATTAAGACTGGTTTATAAGAAGATAGCACACTATTTAATTGCAAATCCCCCCCCCCCTAAACAAATGGCATATGACATTTTAACCTATTTCATCATCTCTTTTCTAGTGTTTGGTTCATAAATTTGTTAAAATTGGTGCATGGAGGAAACACACTGTGGCAGTTTTTGTTCTGATACATGATAACAATTCTACAGCTAGGAGGTATACGTTATAAAACAAAGTGCACCGCGCTCTCTCCTCTACAATCCTCCCCGCAAACATCACAGCAAAGGATGGGTGTGTTCTTATCCAACAAGTGAATAATACAGTGCCCTGAAAATTATCAAACAGTCAATGCATATACTTAAATAGTAATTATATTATCATAAAGTGCTAAAGTTCATAAATACAGTTGCATGGATAAATTAGTTCCATTTGAAAGGTATTTTTCCTGTGCTCCACCTTCGTGCAATCAATCTTTCTTTTCCACTTACCAGATCCTCCAGATCATACAAGTGAGTCCTTAAAATACCTCCTCAGCTCCTCTCCTTTCTGGTATTTAGATCTCTATCGAAATTCCACTCATTACCACGATCTTTCTAGGCAGTTTATTATAAATGAATCCCCTCATTTTCTTGTGAGAGTGATCTCCCCAAACGAAATTTGATATCAATCAGGATGTTGCCAATTCCGAGATATGCAAGAATCAGAACAACTGAGGAGCTTTCGGCCCTCAGCATGCATGGGCAACAGTGAGCTCGTCTGGTGGAGAGATCACTCTCACAAAGAAATGAGGGTATGAATTAATTAATGTTCACCCTGGCAAATCAAGTAGCCGGGCAGTATGTAATGGCTCGTCACCCGGCTTCCTGATACCGGAAGTTCCGGTATTGGGATAGGCATCGAGAGCATTTGGGCGAGTACGAGTACTCGCCCAAATACTCGGTATCGGCATCGATGCATCCCTAGTTACAATATACTTCAATGGAGATATGTGTCCTTCAATGTGAGATATATGTATTTTTTAACACACAGCAACACAACACTAACGCCCATGTGTGAACAGCACTAGGCGGTTGCATTATCCCACATGAGCGATAATAGGCGGCAGAGAGGCATTAAAAACGCTTCTCTAATGCCTGGTTTTAACATATGTGAAAGAGACCTTAGAGCTGTAACAAACAAAAATAAAATGAAAAATAAAATTTACAGATTAATTCCCACATCAATTGGGTTATCATATGAGCATGAATGGACCATCTGAGGGAGAGGTGTTTTAACCCTTTCGCTGCCAAGCCCTGTGTTCCTCTTTCAACCTCTGGCCACACCATTTTTGCATTTTTTCACCTTTTTCTTTAATTTTCAACTGCTGCTTTTAGAGTTTGTAAAAGACCCCCCAAACCATAAATTTCCTGAAAGCACAGAAATGGTAGAATAAAAAGATGGTGCTACTAATTTTGTAGGTTCTGCGAGAATTGCACAAATGTTTATCAAATCATTATTAAACCGATAAAAATACACTAAATCCAAGTGTAAAAAAAGGGGGAGCCACACTCCAAAAATAAATCTTCCATGTGCTGTTTAGTCCATGAGCATAAAGAAGTTGTACACTGACACACAACTTTACGCTCGAAAAGCGCAAAGTTGTGTGTCAGTGTACAGCTTATTTATGCTCATGGATTATACCGCATTTGGAAGACTTTTTTCTGGTGTGCAGCTCCCCTTTTTTACACTTGGATTTAGTGCCTGTCAGGCTGTGGAGGCGACACCCGACAAAAGCAGATGAAATGCTCGGGTTGTGGAGCTGGATGTGAGCAGTGTATTTGTTTTGTGTGATCAATAAAAATACACAATTATATTATATTAACTGAGGTGAGTGATTTACACTAATCCTCATAGTTAGAGATGACGTGTGACATTGCAACTGTCACATGCCGAACTCTATAGATTGGGAAGTGAGCGAACAGATACCGTCACTTGCACACTTCCCGATCATCTCCCTGTCGGTCACCACTCCCCACAGGGATTCCCCTTCTCCCCTTGCTGACTAGAGCAACGGAGGGGGGAAGGCACAGCTGGCTCTGCCTCTAGATAGGCAGAGCCCGCTGTCAATCAGCCAGCTGAGGGGATATCAACAGTATTGTCGGAATCTTTCCCGTCTGCGTCACTCTCAGTATATAGCAGGCAATAGCACTGTGTTGGTGTTTGTTGTGATAATACAGACATACATTTAATTGCAACACCATGAATCACAACGCTTGGCCATGCTCTGCCATACAGTTCAATTAATGTAAAAAAAAAAATTAAATATAAATTTGTTCTCATCTCGTCAGAGTAAACAAGTCGGAGTACATAGATAGCAACAAGCAAAAAAAAAAGTAAAACAAAAACAATGTTCAGTGCTTTAACCAATCACAAAGCCAAAAGACTTAGCAGTATATAGACTTTGAGTACCACATAACCCACAACTTCCAAAGAGCATCAAATTTAGATATATTCGAATTACGATATGCAAGAATCTTTTCATAGTTGTAGTGCAAATGGACCAGTTGTAACACTTGTTTAACAGTAACATGGGGGTTCAGTAACAATGTGTGTGTTTGTACCTTTGTGTGCACACCCTAATGCAATAAGCTGCGCACTCCTATGTGCTCCACAGTTACCTTGACGCCTTCAATCCCTGCTCCAGGGGGTTCAGTAAATTTCCAGCCATTCGCTATTAATAATCTAGCTGACAGAAACACATGTGTAACCATCACCCAGCAAGGACCAGGAACACCTTCAATCGCCAAATTCAATAAGTCCAGAGCAGGATCAGGCCGCAAGCATTGCCCATCCATTGCCGATCCTGCGGCATTGGCCCCATCGGCGCTGCTGCTCTTCTGATCTTGGACCAGCCGGAAGTGACGTCACTTCCGGCCAATCCAGCGGCAGAGGAGGCCAGGTGAGCAGGTTAGATGAGCTGGGAGGCAGATGCAGCCCTGACCAGCCTACCTGAGACCCCTGTAGAGCCCAAAATAGAGAGATGGGCTGTGCAGCACCTATGATGGGCTCTGCAGGATCACTCTCAGGTATGTGTGGGGCTTCAAGTGGGTCCTGCGTCCAGCACATCACTAAGCCCTGCGTCCTGCGCGTCACTAAGCCCTGCGTCTAGCGTGTCACTAAGCCCTGAGTCCAGCGGGTCTCTAAGCCCTGCGTCCAGCACGTCACTAAGCCCTGAGTCCAGCGGGTCACTTAGCCCCGAGTCCAGCGGGTCACAAAGCCTTTTGTCCAGTACGTCACTAAGCCCTGCATCAAGCACGTCACTAAGCTCTGCATCCAGCGGGTCACGAAGCCCTGAGTCCAGCGGGTCACGAAGCCCTGGGTCCAGCGGGTCACGAAGCCCTGAGTCCAGAGCTGTTTTAGATTGCAGATTACATGCAGATTAGTGTCAGTGTGTATATGTTAGCAGATCTGCCAAACAGGGATCTGTGTGTGTATGGTTTCCTAGCAGACCAGTCAGCGTACAAACTTCAGGTGGTGGCAGGCTACTGTAAGTCATGTGTCTTGTGTGTGTGTGAGCAATAGGAAAGTGGTAACACAAGCACTCTAGCTTGTAGGATAGCTTGAGGAATCGTTGAAGTGTGTGGTAATCATTTTGCTGCTGCACAGCCCTTTAGAGTGCACCATATTGCATGTAAGTGTAGCACCCTGTAGGCAGGAGTGCTATTAAATTTAGTATTTTCAGATTGTAAGCAGTCTGATGCTGCTATGTCTATGTTCATTTGCTTTTCCCTAATAAATCTGTCATCGTTTGCATCTGTCTGCTGCTGGGTGTACCCTGGTCACAGAGCAACCTCTCTCCCTAAAGTTCATCAATAAACGTTCTCAGCATCATATCTACAGTCTAGACATTCCTTTAATCGATCACCATAGAGGTCAGAAAGTGCTAATGGACAAAGTGAGTGAAAATATCCCTAGACAGGAAGATTGCTAAGATGCAGTAACCCATAGCAACTGACCCGAGGATTGAGGTAGTAAAGCCACCTCAAGTTGTTTCGGTGTGCTGTGTATTTATTATTAAGGTGCATCACAGAGGAAACACAGAGAGACCCATTGCTGTATTACTGTATGTTGCCCCGTAAGGGGTGTGCTACATACGATTTGTTTCTATATGTGTGTGTGTGTTAGCAAGCTAACTTTGAGTGAATTGCCCTTCAGTTGCATGCAGTGGTATTACACGCTGTGACCATTGTTTCACAGGAGTGTTTTATCAGCCCAAAGTAAGCGCCAGGGACAAGCGGTCAGGGGAGGCAGGTGAGGCAGAGCCTCCCCTAGCATTATGGAGGAAAAAGCTGTCAGCTTCAAGTCTGAAACTGACAGCTTTTTCCCCAATCAGAGCGGCTTGTTACAGGTTACATAGCAGGGAAATCCTCCCCGCTGTGTAACCTGTCATGGGCGGAGCACTGCTTGTTCATTACAGGCAGCGCTGCATCTGGCTTTTGAC
This sequence comes from Nanorana parkeri, assembly GCF_000935625.1. NCBI lineage: Eukaryota > Metazoa > Chordata > Amphibia > Anura > Dicroglossidae > Nanorana > Nanorana parkeri. Next base: position 276,634 of record NW_017307199.1, read on the forward strand.
AGGTAGTTAGGTTACACATCAGCAGGCTTCCCCACTGCTTGTGTAATCTAACCTAGTGAGGCAAGAGTTGTCACAGCCTCTACTCTGTATTAGAGGCGTGAGCTCTGTGGATAGTTTGGACCAATGGCAAAGCGCCATTGGTCCAAGCTGTCCAATCCAAAAAAAATAATAATCAGTGAAGACATTGATCTCGATGCCTCACCAGTGAAGAGCAAGTGAGGGACAGGGAGGCTCCTACCTGTCTCCTTCCTTCCTCTTCCCCACACAACTTGGTTACCGAGCTGGGGCGGGACAGGGCAGAGCTTTGTCGGGCTTGGGGATGCCTCACCCAGCACAGAAGGCAACGGCACGTCACTGTTAAGCACCATCCCTCCTCCTCCACCAAAAGACAACCCCACTCCAGGTACTCAGTCACCATGGGCAGGCCATCCTTCCATGACGGGCTGTATTACACTATTGAAGCTTCTCTTGTTGCATTTGCCAATGGGAAGAGGATTAAAGGAGAACTATGGGGTCAGTGTTTTTCCCCATAGTTCTCCTTAGGGTAACGGGAGGACACAAACTAGCGTCCTCCCGTTACCCTAAGCTCAGTATACCGCGAGCTACAGCTACAGGTATGTGTTCGCTCACCTCCCGATCTACTGAGCCGACCTCTGACAGTCTCATTGTCACAGGTCGGCTAGAACTATGAGGTGAGTGCTTTTCACTCACCTCATAGTTCTAGCCGACCTGTTTCTCTTTTAACAGAACAGGAGATCCATACTAGAAGAACAGGAGATCCATACTAAAATGCCCACCCCAGGTTAAAAAAAATAAACAAAAAAAATGGTGTCTTATACCTTAAAAAAAAAATAAAAAAGGGCCCACAATCACCACTGGCTGTCCCGGGTTCCCTCTTCTCCTAGTTTCTTTGAGCACTGCAGCTAGCTAAATTGTATCTGTGTTTTATTTATATTTTAACAAGCAAAAGTTGTATGCAGTTTCTGCTTACCATCATTGAAATGGCTGCTAATAGCAGCTCTGATACTTGAAGTAGGACCTTAACATTAAACTTGAGAGCAGGTCCCAGCATCTACATGCATGAACTCTAGGACATACAAGGTAATTAGGACTATGGTTTTATCTAAGCCGAGTGGTCCCATAACCCATGGTGTTTTCTCTATACATTCTTATTAAAAATTAAAAGCAGAGGAAAGTTGATTGTCTCCCGTAAAGCCATTCAAGTTACTGTATGGCATGGCTCTAGAAAATGACATAGTTCCTCACTTGTTAGTATACAAACAATACTGATATCCCTTGAGTGAATATTACAATTTAATGTTGTTGCGTGTACTTGATTAGCCTTTTTGATTATTTTTTTTTAAGGAATACAGTCAATATATATCTTACCTAGTAAAAGATGTGATAATGTTAGAGCAACACTAATTGGAGATACTACAAGATTTGGCCTGGAATCCAATTTTGACAGCTTTTGGAATAAGTTCAGCGTAAAACTCATCAGATCTTTTGCAACCTCAGAAACCGTATCATCCAAACGCTTCTGTAAACATTCCGTCCTCACTGTAGAACAAGATGGTGTTGTCTTCTTCTCATGAGGCAAGTGATGTTCACCAACAACCTTGTCTTTAATCTGTTCTTGCCCTCCTGCACTCAAAGTCAGATTTTCTTTCTGTTTGATCACCTCTATTTTTTTAGCTTTATAACCAGAATGTTCAGTGTTCAGGAATTCAGTTTCCTTTGCAATTTGAGGTTCTTGACCCTTTAAGGCTTGATCTATTGCTTCTGTTTGCTTGTATATATTGGTAGACTGTTCTACAGTTTCTATTATCTCACTCATCGTTTGATGCATTCCCAACATCTCTATGTCTTCTGGTGACCTGGTATCTTTTATCCCTGAAGCTACTGTAGTTTTACTTTTTGATTGTGCTTCTGATTGGCCACCAGTTTGAGACTCCTCTTTTTTCACAGCATGTGAACTAGTAGTATTTGATAACATTGTAGAAGCAATATTTGATGCCACTGTAGGATCATTGCTTGATGCAATAAAAGGAATGTTGGAGATATACAGATTTGGGTTAGAATTGGGACCCTGGAGAAAAGACAGAATAGATTGTTAAGTGAGAAAAAATAAAAATGACTAGAATAAATTACCTAAAGGTAGGGGTAGACAAATTATTATGGGATTCAGGAGCCATTCTGTCCAATCCAAGAGCCAGCCGGATTTTTTTTTAGGAGCAGACTCCATTGACAACAACTAGACAAAAACCTCAAAAGTTAGGCACCAGTTGTAAATTTTAAGGAGCATTGGTTACCTGGCTCCTGTGATTTGTCTGGCCCTGCCTAAAGGAAATATCATAAAGGATATTTTATGATACAGGTGCTATATCATGAAATTTTCACAACATCCATGTTGTGTAAATGTATATAATGATGTGAGCAGTTTTACTAGTTGAGCATTCGCCTCAACTACATTGAGCGGCTGTAATGTTATGTGAATGGCATTTGCTCAGCTATACAAATGGGTGAATCAGTTATCAATAAACTCCTAGGTCTGAAAAATTTTAAAATTACATCACTGTGCTGCTTCTACCATGTCCCCATGTCTTTTATGTGTGGCAGAACCCTTGTGGCGTTCTTGTACATAGGGAGGTACTAGTGCAACTGCAGGTTTGAGTGAAATGCCTTTTTAAAAAAAATCAAAAATAAGATTAAAGGAGAACTATGGGGTTTGTGTTTTTCCCCATAGTTCTCCTTAGGGTAACGGGAGGACACAAACTAGCGTCCTCCCGTTACCCTAAGCTCAGTATACCGCGAGCTAGCCGCAGAGCAGAGCCAGCTGTACCCGCCCCCTCCCCCGTCCGTTCCGCCAGTCAGCGCTGGCAGATCGGAGCAGGGAGAGGGGAATCCAGCCCCTCTCCCTGTCACGGCAGAGAGCCGTGACAGGATCGAGAGGCGAGCGAACCCGGTATGTGTTCGCTCACCTTCCAATCTACTGAGCCGACCTGTGACAGTCTCATTGTCACAAGTCGGCTAGAACTATGAGCTGAGTGAAAAGCACTCACCTCATAGTTCTCCTTTAAAAGAGACATTTTATGCATGCATTAGTATGAGTATATGCCAATATTCTCTGTACTCAGTAGCCAAAGTGTATCAATTGCTGAATGGTGAAAACAATATATGAAAACAAAATATGACGATCAGTTTAAAAAAATGGTGTTTGTCTTTAAAAGTTCAGGAGTGCCGCTGCTACGTGTAAATAAGATCTGACTGGTTTTATTTGCAGCCAACTTCACACTGGTACCTGAGTCGGGGAGCCCAGTGACTGAAACTGAGGAAGAAGATGACAGAGTAACTTCAGCTGCTGTAACTTGAGAGTCTGTTTCTGAATGAACTAGTAACTTCTAATTCAAGCACTGCATAGTCAGGAGCTCAAGATACAGATTCCCACAATTGGCCTAAAGGTCCTATGTCTGTGATGGCAGCAAGTACTTTGTCCTACAACTTAAAGGAGTCTACACTATGCTGGATGTTCTGAGCACTGACCCTCTCACCCAGAGTTCTGCAATAAAGTACTTCAGCATCATATCTACAGTCGGCATCTCAGTTTATCAGTTGCTACAAAAGGGCGGTAAGTGCTATTGGGGCAGCCATGTTACTAAAATCCATAGACAGGCTAGGAAGACCAGAGTTATTACAATGGCTCCTTCGGAAGTGAGCGGTACAGTACTACCTCTTATCGTAGGTTTAATCTTTCTTTTCTCCAACGTTTAGCTCTTTGTTCATTTTCGAAAAAATGAAAGTGCTAGAAGTGGTCTATTATGATTGTCCCAGATATTATTTTCTTTCCTCATGGTTGACCTGTTATTTGTGACTCATTTGCTGGGACTATGTCAGAGTTTGCTGTTTGGATCTGTTCCATGATGCTACACATATTTGATCTATGTTCCCTTTCTAGCACTTGAATAAATAAAGAATTTATAAAAAAAAACAAAGCAACAACATTGTCATTAAAAACACAACACTAGCAGAAAGGTCCGGACCACCACACTCATACATTCTCACACTGTCTTGCAATGAATTATAGCTACCTAGTAATACTTCAAAAACTCAAATTTGGAAGTGTGAGATCATGGTGTAAATACACTGTTGCCACATGCTTATTCCGGAGAATAAAGCTTTGACAGCAGATGTTGTTCAAATCGAGCCACTAGACCTTCATGACATAGAATGCCGGTATTCTATCATTTCTCTCGAGAATTCTGGTGATGCGGTCTCAGCTGCTGCAGACTACATAGGCTCAACGCGCATGGGCATGAGGCCCGGTTTTCAAAAAATCAGCTGGTTGCCACATTTAAACAGCTGATTGGATGTGGCAGCAGGGATTTGGTGGGTCGAAAAAAATTATAGAATACCAGTGTTCTATAATTTTTCTCGACCCAATAAAATCAGCTGTTTTCGTGCGCATGCAAACGTGGAAGTGACGTGGTCAAGGAAAATTACAGGCTGCTCGCCAGATGTTGTCGGAGATCCTACTGCTAAAAATCATGGCCAGACCCCAGGACAAGAAGCTGTTGGTTCAGCAGCTGCAGGAGGAGTACCAGGCACTCATTAAGGTGAGAAGGAGAGGGTGGTGTGCTGCTGTAACAGACCCCCCCCCCGGGTCAAGGAGGGTGTTAGAAGTTCCGAGATGCAGCTGGTGTTTGGGAGGGGGATCCTCTGATACAGGCCCATACTGGGCATCAGGCAAACTGGGCACTTGCCCGGTGGGCTGACCCAAGCCGGTCACAGGTCACCCCTTGAACCCCAGGTAAAAAGACTGCCAGCTCACCACCATCTTGTGCCCCGATGCTTGCACATAGGGGCTGTGGAGTGGCGGGACCTATGTCCTGGGCACCGGGAAATTTAGTCCCCTTGCTGTGCCTTCATGTGGATTCAACACATGCAGGCCAACCCTAACGAGTGCTGCACTGTCCCAGTGGGTATGGTACGGTCCTGCTTCCCACACTGCTCTCTTATGCTGGGAACAAAGGCCACACTCTAAGCTGGAGGGAAGCAAAACATCGGATTGTGCAGTCTCAGGAACACGCCTGAGCTTAGGTGTTAAATACCTGAGCCAGGGCTCTCTCTAGTCCATTTGCCCTGTTAGCTGACCTGCCTGGTGGTCTTTATTGCTGTTTACCCTTTGTTGTGCTCTGATTGCTGCCCTTTGACCCTGGTCTCTACCCTTGCTGTATCCTATTGCAGCGTGTCCCTTATAAAATAAAACTATAACTAAACTAAAACTATAACTATATATAATAAAACTTCCCCTTGGCCAAGGGTTTTAAAAACCATTCTCTAAAGAATGGTTTTGGACTAGAGAGAACCCCGGCTTAGGTATTTAACCCCTGAGCTAAGGCATGATCCGGAGACTGGGCAACCTGATCTCCAGCTTACAGTGCAGCCTTTGTTCCCAGCAGAGGGGAGCAGTGTGAAAAGCGGGGGCCACGCCGTACCTGCTGGGGCAGCGCAGCACCCACTGAAGTGACAGGCTGACCTGCATGTGTTGAATCTACAGTACATAAAGCAAGGGGACTAGATTTCCCCATGTTCAGCATGTAGGGGGTGCAGAGTGGGCTCCGGGGCACATGACGGCGGTGAGCTGACACAGCCTTTCTTCCCTGCATACAGGTGGTGTGGTCATGGTGCGCTGCATGTGGGTGACTTGTGATGGGCCTGGCCCAACACCAGCTGCATCTCAGAACTTCTGATGCCCTCCTTGTCCCTG
>NW_017307199.1:282531-305034 GCF_000935625.1 Nanorana parkeri
GGTCTGCTACAGCAGCGCACTACCCTTCCCTCACTTTAATGAGCACCTGATACTCCACCTTCAGGCACTGCACCCACAGCTCCTTGTCAGTTTTTAGCAGCAGGATCTTCTGAAAAGGCGAGTGGCCTGTAGTTTTCCTCGACCACGTCACTTACAGGTGCACATGCGCAGGAAAACAGCTGATTCAGAGGATGCAGCAATACCAAAAGGGACACTGTTGAGAAATTCACTGGTGTTCTATAACTTTTCTTGACCCGCCAAATATCTTGACCATGTCACTACCATGACACGATGTCAGCTATGGGTGGACTGTATTTTTCTCAGCCGAAATAAATTCTCAATCGTGTCACTTCCGGTGATGCGGTATCAGTTATTTATCAGGTTGGTGATGGTAGCAGCCCAGGCGTGGGAGACTTGCCAGTACGATTAGTACCTCTACTCAAGTAGCCTAGGATAACGCACAATCTCCTGCATAGTGGTAGCCAGTACAGGGGTAGTCCAAGAACATGGTAGCAGAATCAGAATCCAGAATCGAAGTCATAAAACATAGCAGAGGTCGGGGCAGGCAGCAAAGTGTCGGGGTCACTGAACAGGCCAGGGGTCGGTAAAAGGAATCAGACTAGGTATAATGCTAGGCACTGAAAGGATAAGCTTAACAATAACCAAGCACAGAATGACTCACCCTTCCTGCTTATATACTTGTTGGCGATGAGATTACATCATTTCCAGGGGCGGACATCTTGCTTGAAGAGGTGTGCACTGTCTCTTTAAGAGACAGTATAGTATGCCTGTGTGCCTCTTCCTGCTAGTTTGGATGAAGGGAAGAGCAGGCACAGCAAAGCTGCAGCCATCGGGCTCCGTGCTGCAGGGAGCAGCACACCGAGTCTCTGGCTGCACAAGGAGACCACCTGATGGCGTGAGAACCTGCAGGAGGTAACAGGTAAATCTTCATAGTGCCCTCCATATAATGACCCCTCCATGGGGCATTCTGCACTGTTCTTCTCTGGGTGTGCCCTGTAGAAGGCTTTATCCTTAGAATGAGATTCACCTGAGAATCTTCTTCAGGGCCATATCCCTTCAAACGTACTAAGTATTCCACCCGATTCCATCGACATCTCACATCCAGAATCTCCTCCACATCATATTCCTCCTCTCCATCTATTATTATCGGATCAGGTTGCGATGTAGAAGTCCTAGAAGCAGGGTCATCAGGTCTCAGTAAAGAGATGTGGAACACTGGATGAATTCTAAAACGATTTGGGAGCTGAAGTTTCATCGCTACTGGCGACATAATCTTCTCTATAGGAAATGGTCCAACAAATCTGCTTCTTGGAAGGGTATTCGAGCTTCAAATATTTAGTGGACAGCCACACCTTATCCTCACCTTGTATGGCCACTCTGACGCGTGTAATTTATCAATGTACATTTTGTACCGTTCCTGGGCAGATATTTGTGTTCTTCTGAACAAAGCGTACGTGTGGGTAATATTCTTGAGGTGAGTCTCTACATCCGGAACGCAGCAAGGAACAGGAGAACTGGGAAGCATGCTGGGATGGAAACCATAGTTTGCGAAGAAGGGGGACATATTGATGGAACGATGGACTTGGTTGTTGTAGGCAAACTCGTCTAGAGGCAGGAAAGGGAGCCAGTCATCTTGTAAATGAGAGGTGTAGCAACGAAGGTACTGCTCCAGAGTCTGATTTGTCCGTTTCGTTTGCCCATTTGACTGTGGGTGGAATGCAATGGTTAGGTTTCTCTGAATGCTAAGTTGCTCACAAAATACTTCACAGAACTTGGATGTGAATTGGCTTGCCCTGTTGCTGACTATGGTTTTTGATAATCCATGTAGCTTGAATACCTCCTTGATGAACAACTGTGCAGTTTGTTTGGCCATGGGTGGCCCTTTGGCAGCTATGAAATGTGACATCTTGGTGAGACAGTCCACTACTACCATGGTGTTGTGCCCAAGCTGTAGGTTTATGCACGATGAAGTCAACAGATATATCTGTCCATGCCCTGGATGGTTTAGGCAGGGGCTGCAGAAGACCTTGAGGCCGGGTGTGGACATTCTTGTTACGTATACAGGTCAGGCAGGTGGACACATAGTTAGTTTCATCTTGTGCCCCCAGAATGTTCTTTGAACTAGGTCATGAGTCTCCCGAACCCCCCTGTGCCCAGCGAGAGGAAAGTCATGGCAGAGGGCAAGAACAGTAGGAACCAGTGTTGGTGGTATCACTATGCGATCTTTGCAGGTGGGATAACCTTGTTGCCTTACCATTTGAGGAAGAACAGCATCTGCAGGTAAATCTTTGGTGTGCTGCTGGAGGTCCTCCCAAAAGGAGTTAGTGTAGGCTAAGACAGAGTGATGGGATAAGATGGTCACAGGTTCCGCTATTTAATCTACTGAGGGGCATGCATTCTGGACAATGCATCCGCTCTGCCATTCTTTGAACCAGAACAGTAAGTAACGATTATGTCACAACGAAAGAAAAAAAAAGTGCCCATCGGGCCTGTCCAGGTCTTAGCCGAAAAGCTCTTTGAAGATATTTGAGGTTGCGATGATCTGTATAAATTGTCACCGGATGCGTTGCCCCTTCCAAGTGTCTCCACTCCTCTAGCGCCATCTTTATGGCTAATAACTCACGATCAGCAACATCGTAGTTTCTTTCTGCAGAGGAAAAGATGTGGGGAAAAAAGGCAACTGGATGTAGATCCTCTTATAGGTTCCCCCTTTTTAAGAGTACTGCCCCTGCGGCAGTATCTGAAGCATCCACCTCAAGATAATATGGCTTATCGGGTTTGGGAAACACTAGTACTGGGTCAGTAATAAAAATACATTTTAATCTTTTGAAGGATTTTTGAGCCTCTTCGGTCCAGCGAAATTTTGTTTCCTTCTTTGTTAGATTGGTGATAGGCTGAGTGACTCTGGAAAAGTTTGGTATGAAGCACTTATATAAGTTGCAGAAGCCAAAAAACACTGAATATCTTTCTTGGAAGTAGGAACGAGCCATGACAGTATGGCTTAAATCTTATTTTGTCCATCTGGAGTTTATCCGGGCCAAGGATGTATCCTAGAAATTCTTCTTGTTGAATTTCGAAAACACATTTTTGCAGCTTGGTGTATAGTCGATGTTCTCGGAGACGGGTTATTACAACTCGGACGTGATCTTGGTGTTCTGTCAGGGTATCAGAGTACAAGAGGATGTCATCCAGATAGACCACCATGAAAACATCCAGAATGTCTTGTAATGTAATTTGTAAATCTTTGGAATGTGTCTGGGGCATTACATAGTCCACAGGGCATCACCAAGTATTTGAAATGCCCATAGCGGGATCTAAGGCCAGTCTTCCACTCATCTCCCTGTCTCACTCTCACAAGGTTGTAAGCTCCCCGCAAGTCAATCTTTGTGAAGAAGGCCGCTGAGCGCAATCTGTCTCTGTGCTCTGGAATGAGAGGAAGTGGATATTTATTTTTGACTGAAATGTCGTTTAAAGCTCTATAGTCACCATAAGCCCCAACCTTCTTCCCTACGAAGAAAATCCCTGCCCCAGTGGGGGACTTCGAGGGTAGAATAAATACTTTTTTTAAAGTTTTCCTCAATGTACTCCTTCAGTACCTTCAACTCAGGCTCTGACAATAGATATATTCTCCTGAACAGCATAGGGGCTCCAGAAAGAAGATCTATAGGGCAGTCATACTCCCTATGGGGAGGGAGAGAGTCCGCAGCCTTCTTTTCAAACACGTCACTGTATTCTTGGTAGACAGAAGGAAGGGTCATTGTAGACTGCGTATTGGGTTCGAGTGTGAGGCCCAAGGTGCTGGAACTTGGGCAGGAAAAGGTACAGAAGACTGATTAAACAGTAGTTTACCTGTGGACCAATCTATGGAGGGATTATGTTGTCATAGCCACGGCAGCCCCAGGACTAGAGGGAACAAGGGAGAAGAGACTATATCAAATGCCAGGCTCTCTTTATGTGCCAGTTCATTGACAATATTTAGTGGTTTAGTCTCCCAGATCACTGGTCCGGACTTGATAGGCGATCCATCAATAAGTAGACCATGGCAAAGAGCGGAATGGACTTCTTATCCCACTGTACAGAGAGAGGCAGACAGGTGAGAAGAGCAAGGTGGGGGTAACATTTTCACATGGGGAACAGTAGCAGCAGTCTTACCATTTTTCAATGAAAGTCACACTTTACACTACGGCACCAGGTGCCCTGGTTTCCCACAATACAAGCATAGGCCCTGGGACCTCCTCCTTTTCTCAGTCTCTGATCAATCCAATCTGCATGGGTTCTTCTTCAGTCTCAATGGCTATACAGGTGGGACCCCCCGGTACAGGGGAGGCATGACTTGGGGAGGAAGAACGATCACACCCCCTCTCTCGCCGTCTCTCTCTGAGGCATCTGTCAGTTTGTATGCACAGGTTGCAGATAGCATCCAAGGTAGCTTGTACAATAGCACACTCACACTCAGCACACTCACCAGCCAGCATGCAAAAAAAAAAAACAACCTGTCTAACCGCTAAGGTTATAAACAGAGGTTTTGGATACACGTCTGAAAGCCACACTGCCTCATCAAGGCCCCTCTGTGTAGTGCTGTCCTAACGCTAACCTATGAGAGTCTCCATCTCGGAGCACTCGTAGCAAAAGAAAAATTGGGTGCAGGTTTGCCAGGAGGCAGCCCAACCTCTTTAAAGGCACAGGGACACACAAGGGACCCCGCACATCACAACGACAGCTGAGACCCCCCGTGTGTCACTGCACCAAATCAGTCAAGCAAAACAAATGGCATACTCACTCATCAAGGTAGCTTGTATCCACACTCTGGCTAATTCATCCTTCAAGGCCTCTTAAAGAGACCTAGATGGAACTGATCCACAAGAGCTATATCTATGAGGGTCATCATATAGGGCATCCTTTGCCCCTAGGAAAGAGTCCCTCACCCCAGCGTCGGACCCCTATTCAGCCTTTGGCACCACTTGCTTGCTGCTACTGTTCTGATTCTGCACCAGCAAGCAGCTGGTGCCCAAGGCTGAATAATAGGGGCTCGACGCTGAGGTGGGGAGCCTTTGCAGAGGACAGCACTTCAGCGTCGGGCCCCTATTATTCATAGGGGCCCGACGCCCCTATGAATAATAGGGGCACCTTGTTTGCCCTGTCGGAACAGCACATCACCTCGCTCGCAGTCAGGTAACGTTGTGAGCTCTCAGCCCTGCCGCTGTCAAACTGAGACTCTCAGTTTGACAGTGACAGGGCTGAGCGCACATACGTTTCCTCGATCGTCTGTACGGTCCATCCACTCGGTCTTCTGGAGCTCTGGCTGGGAGTTTGGAGTTTATCTTCAGCAGCAGATGGAGACTGTGTCGGCATGCTCCTGCCAGCTCCCGCCCCCGAGACACGGCCAGCACAGTACTGGTGAGTGGCGGCCTGGAGAGCCCTAAGGAGAGCACTGGTTTAACCAGGGCCCTGGGGGGTCTCACTAGGGCTCTGTGGGGTCTAACAAGGCTGGTTAGACCCCACAGTGCCCTGGTGAGACCCCCCACAGGCCTGCTACCCTGGTGAGGCCCCCACAGAGCCCTGGTTTAGCCAGGCCTCTGCGGGGTCTCACCAGGGCTCTGTGGGGTAGATCTCACCAGGGCCCTGTGGGGTCTGACCAAGCTGGTTAGACCCTACAGAGCCCTGGCGAGACCCTACAGAGCCCTGTGAGACCCTACAGAGCCATGGCTTAACTAGAGCTCTGTGGGGTTTTACCAGGCTTTGTGTGGTCTAACCAGTCCCCACAGAGCCCTGGTGAGCCCTCACAGAGCCCTGGTTAGACCCCACAGAGCCCGGGTTAGACCCCACAGAGCCCGGGTTAGACCCCACAGAGCCCGGGTTAGACCCCACAGAGCCCGGGTTAGACCCCACAGAGCCCGGGTTAGACCCCACAGAGCCCGGGTTAGACCCCACAGAGCCCGGGTTAGACCCCACAGAGCCCGGGTTAGACCCCACAGAGCCCTGGTGAGACCCCACATAGCCCTGGTGAGACTCTACAGAACCCTGGTGCTGGTGAGACCCTACAGAACCCTAGTACTGGTGAGACCCTACAGAGGCCTGGTATAACCAGGCCTCTGTGGGGTCTCACCAGGCCTGGCGAAACCCCACAGAGCCCTGGTAAGACCATACAAAGCTCTGTGGGGTCTCACCAGGCCTGGCGAAACCCCACAGAGCCCTGGTAAGACCATACAAAGCTCTGTGGGGTCTCACCAGGCCTGGCGAAACCCCACAGAGCCCTGGTAAGACCATACAAAGCTCTGTGGGGTCTCACCAGGCCTGGCGAAACCCCACAGAGCCCTGGTGAGACCCTAGAGAGCCCTGGTTTAACCAGGGCTCTGTGGTGTTTTACTATGCTCTGTGGTGTCTAACCAGTCCCCACAGAGCCCTGGTGAGACCCCACAGAGCTTTGTATGGTCTTACCAGGGCTCTGTGGGGTTTCGCCAGGACTGGTGAGACCCCACAGAGCCCTGGTGAGACCCTACAGAGCCCTGGTTTATTCAGTGGGGCCTCATGTTTAGGTTTCGCCTAAGGCCTCGCAAACTCTAGAGCCGCCTCTGATCACAGGAGTACCAAGCAGCTGGTGCCCAAGGTTGAAGAAGGGCCTGAGGCTGGGGTAGGGGAAGCCTTTGCAGAGAACAGCAAAGCATCCCTTTTATCTCCCATATTTGATAAACTGCAAGCTTTTTGTAATGTACTGTATGTTGGAATGTCCTGAGTCTGACTGAATACCATACCGACCACCAGAGATCCCGCACTGACCACCTGAGAGTCATCCTGAGACCCTGGAGACATGATGCCAAAAGTGGCATTTACGGCCGATATGTTTCGGCGGCCGATATATCGGTGCATCCCTAATATAAACGGCTGAGCTTGCTCGGTTTGAAATCCTGCAGTCAAAGTTTTTTTGAGAGAAGTCTATGATCTATGTGTGCTGTTTTTTTTCTTCTGGGTGTTGGGGAGGTGAGAGAAATTCCTGGGGGGGGGCCCAAGAAAATGTTTGCCCTGGGTCCGATCAGTATTAAAGACGGGCCTGGTCCTCACTCTATTGGAGATGTGTTATGCTAAATGCACATGCCCAACTTGGCCAGATCAGCTGGCTGTCACATTTAACTCCAGGTGACAGGGTCAAGGATTTTTAGAGGCGAGTTGATTTCAATGTGCATGCACGTGCTGCCATGTAACGAGGTAATAACAATAACAATAATATCTAATAAAATAAACATAAAATAGAATTTTTTACATTTGTTTTATTATTTTAAAATTTTAATACAAATTTTATTATATTTTTATTTATATTTTATTTTTCATTATTATTATTAACATGGCCTTCACTGACATGGCTGCACGCATGTGCATTACAGGAAACTCGCTTGTGAAGAATCTCGACCCAGTCAGCTGTTTAACTGTTGCAGCCAGCTGATTTTCTGAAGATCGGGCCTCACGCACATGCATGTTGAGCCTCTCTCACCTGCAACAGCTGAGACTGCGTAACCAGAAAGTGATATTTGCTACTAAATTTGCTAACTGTCATAATGATGCCGACTATCGGAACGATGGGAAATATCAATGTTTGGCGGCAATATGAACAACTTGTGAAGTGGCTCGCATTTACAATTAACTATCGGACATGCTCTGTGGACATTTTAAATGTTGAAACTAATGAAGATCTGATCTAATGAAAAGATAGAATATATAATTCTACCTAGCAAGTGGAGTGTAAATATGTTTGAACTTTGATAGGCTATAGCAACGTTCCCCTTTGACTTTTGGATTTGTAGTAATATTATTCTGCTGCAATTGTTATATTCTGACAGGACAGTAACTCCCAGAGAAGTAAAACATATACATATATTATAAAGGAAAGGATATCGTTTTCCCCAGGAGCAGTGAGAGTGTAGTGGTCCAGACATTTCAGGTAGTGTTGTGTTTTTAATTACAACGTTGTCATATTTTTTATGGTGGATGGTACAGTGGTAAATGAAATGAATAAAGATATTTTTTGTATGTATTCCTTTTTATATGTTTAGCGGTATATCTCCTATATGGTACCAGATCCAGGTAATAGACAGACAATTTAATTAAGCTAAAATAAGCTGACTTTTAAGGTACCACAAACTGCACATTTGTACATTAAATTTAATGATAACTTTATTCACATACAATTTAAAAAATCTAGTGTTTTACATGATTAAAAACATCATAAAATACATTGTAGCCCCCACTTTCTTATCCTTTTGCTTTTTTTGTGTCAAGCACATATCATATTCTTATCTTAACTGGATGGCGTGTAGTCTTTCGTATATGTGGAATAAATTGTTAAATGAGACCGCATACAGCACTGGTGAAACCGCACCGCCCTCCTAAGACCCCACACAGCACCAGTGAGAACGCGTACAGCACTGGTGAGACCGTTCCGCCTTTCTTAAGATCACACACAGCCATGGTGAGACCATGCACAGCCCTGGTGAGATGACCGCATAGAGCCTCCTAGGACCTAACACAGACCTGTTGAGACAACATAGCCCCGGCGAGTCCACACATAACCTCCTAAGACCCCACACAGTCATCCTGAGACCCTGCACAGCCCCCCTGAGATCCTCTGCTAGAGACATCAGGTCGGCACCCCGGAGCAGCACAGAGTATGTAGCTTCATATTATTCTGTATTAATGTATAATGCATTTCTCGGATTTGTAGTCCTCTATAGCCAGTTGCCATTCTGCATTGCTGTATAATGTATCATTGGGATTTGTAGTTCTCTCTAGCTGTTAGTATTATTCTGCATAGCTGTACAATGTATTGCTGGGATTTGTAGTCCTCTATAGCTGATAGTGTTATACATTGCTTTAAATTATAATGCTCAGATTTGTAGTCCTCTATAGCTGTTGGTATTCTGCATTGCTGTTTAGGCCCCATTCACATGTAGCGACTTATCGCACGATTTCTGCCGCGATATCGCGCATTTTTGCAGCGCGATAGCGCGAGAAGTCGCCGGCTAATGATAGTCAATGGAGCTGACTTAGCTCCATGTCGCGCGTCGCTCAGCGCGGTCGCAAGTCGCTTCTACAGGACCCTTTTTTCGGCGGATTTTGCTTTTTTCTATGGAGCCCGACGGAGAAGGTTGCGCTACCGTCGCTGGATCGTCGCTGGAACGTCGCCCCGAAAGTCGCGCTATCCCGGCCGCTGCAAAGGTATGTCGCTACATATGAATGGGGCCTTAATGTATTACTGAGATTTGTAGTCCCTCTACAGCTTGGAGTCAGTGGCAGAACTACCAAGGGCGCAGCGTTTGCACATCGCCACTGTCCTAAAATCATTAGTCTATATTGTTTTAGAAAAACTGTCACATAGCACTAAAAAAAAAAAAAAAAAGCTTATTGTATCGGCAAGTACTGGTATTGGTACTCGTACTCAGACTGGAAAAAAATGGTATCGGTTCAGGAATGAACAGAAATCCACCTCTAGGGAGTACGTTGGTTTAAAACAGAATTCTTTTAAAGTCACTCCAACTCCCTTAAAAAAAAGTTATACATACACACACATATATATTTCCTGACATCAACATGGCAGCATATGCATGGGTTTAGCTCCACCCCTCACCCAATCACAGGACCAGGTATACTATAAATTAAAACATGCCTCCCAAGGCCACCATTCTTTTTTCTATCCTCACTACTCATGCAGTTATACTAAGAATATTTCTGATTTTTTTACCTTCACCTTGCCAGTTGCTTCTGGCCTGTCGCACAGGTTCAGTCTCTCCTTGTTGAGAGGTTCCCTTTGTTCAGGTGGCTAAATGCTATCTTATAAGGAAAGCCTCCCCCCATATCTTCAGAGTTTAGGGTGCAGGAAATGGTCTCTTGGTGTCCTTTCATATTCGGATGCTTCCTCCATCATGGCGGCATGTTGAAGATACCTGCTTGACCTCCAGGTTTTCTGAATCCGAAGAAACCATGACTCAGCTCCATCATCATAAACTATGGTTGTAATAGAATAATCACATGCATGGACAAGATTAGTGATGGGCCGAACAGGCCTGAGTTCGGTTCGAATTCAAACGTTAGAACATCCAAGAAAGTTTGAACTCAATGCAAGTCAAAGGGGGTTGAACTTTTAGAAACAAATGTCCACTTTAAGAGGGCTTATATGCAAGTTATTGGCCATAAAAAAAATGCATGGGGGGTCTGGGTACTGCACTAGGGAAAAGAAATCAATGAAAAAAAACAAAAAAATGTTTTTAAAGGAGCAGTGATTTTTACATCACTTAAAGGGTAAGAATAAAAATGAAAAATTCCTTTAAATATCGTACCCCGGGGGTCCACTAAAACTGCCTGTGAAGTGGCAGATCTGTATAATGTATAGAACCTGCTGCAGCAAAAAGTGACATTTAAAAAGAATAAAATTACATTTCAATTGCCGGTAATTCGTTTTTCTTTAATCTTTTAAACAACTGCTTGGGGAGGCAGCCTGTATGACGCATTTTAGGACACTCGGAACAAGGTTAGAGATTTTTGGAATAAATTCTGGTGCCTCTTCTGCAGACGTTGGATGAAAGTAACAAGAGGTGCTTTAAAATTTGTCCTTTAGTGTAGGAGGTGCCTTCACACCGTGTTAAAGTTCCTTGTACATTGATCCAGTGCCGGGTTTGCCTCCTGCCCAAGCTGCTCGGTTTCCTGTCAATCCGCCTTGAACCTAGGTGTTAAAAGGCTTGTGCACCTGTGCTTTAGCGTTAGAGCAATGTGTCTCCATGCTAGTAGCCGGACATCTCTGTTTCCTGCGGCATTGCTGTTCGAGTATACCTTGTATTTTGTGTCTTTGGTTGCTTTTGTTGTTTTTAGTGTTGTCTTCCTGCTGTGCTCTTGCATTCCCTCTGTTTTCTGTCTGTGTACCTCTTTGATTTGCTGTGGCTACGAGTTCTCTCCACAACATTGTTTTCTGCTCTGTTTTGTAGTTGTCTCCTGCTTCCTGTGATTATTTTGCTCTGCACTTTTGTGCACCTCCCTCCTTTCTCCTGTGTATTTCCCTCTGCTGTTCCTACATCCAATATCTGCTCTCTGTGGGTACACCTGTTGTGTGTTCCCTTTTGTTACCTTTTCCCTGTGTCACGCATGTTCCCTGCTTCTTCCCTCTAGTGCCTGTTTTCTGTACCTTGTATCCTGTATGCCCCCTGTGTCTTGTCCAGTGTGCTGTGGTCCCTGAGTACCCGCTGGCACTGTGCCTGCACGGCTGTGTCAGAGAGCCCCGCAGCTCAACATCCAAGACCAGGTGGCTCCTTAGAGCATGCGACTCTGGCACACCTGCGTTTAATTGTGTGGTCACACTGTCCCTGAGTTTACAATTCTTAGTGCTCCAGTGCACACATCTGGACACACGGTAACCCTGCAGAGTTATTCTTGACGAGTGCAAGATTGGACCCTGCTGTAAAATGTTCAAATAATATGCACCTCTCACACAGGTGAACCCAAAAATTGGGCCTTTAGTGTCGGCAAGTGCCTTCACACCGTAATCATACAAACTTTATTTTTGAAGACTGCAGGATTGATCCCTTCTGCCACGGTTGTAAAAACAGGTCCGATCCCAAAATCAATATGGCCGCCACATGTCAATCACTTTTAAAGGAGAACTATGGGGTCAGTGTTTTTCCCCATAGTTCTCCTTAGGGTAACGGGAGGACACAAACTAGCGTCCTCCCGTTACCCTAAGCTCAGTATACCGCGAGCTACAGCTCGCGGTATACTGAGACGCCGCACCTGGAGCGGATCCCGACTTAGATGACGGGATCCGCCCAGCTGCGTGAGTGACAGCTGGCTCTGCCTATCTAGAGGCAGAGCCAGCTGTACCCGCCCCCTCCCCCGTCCGTTCCGCCAGTCAGCGCTGGCAGATCGGAGCGGGGAGAGGGGAATCCAGCCCCTCCCCCTGTCACGGCAGAGAGCCGTGACAGGATCGAGAGGTGAGGGAACCCGGTATGTTTTCCCCTTACCTCCCGATCTACTGAGCCGACCTGTGACAGTCTCATTGTCACAGGTCGGCTTAGAACTATGAGGTGAGTGGAAATCACTCATGTCATAGTTCTCCTTTAACATTGCATCAAATTGCATAAACATGCATTTCCAGCACTATCGAAGTATATTAAACTTGTTAAACATATGATAACTCAAAATCATAACTGCCAAATATAATATGGGTTCCAAATGTCACCAAGGTCGATGGCCATTTTAAATTTGAATTTTTTAAAATAATTCATGAAATCATGTCCTGTTTTTTTTCTCTCTCTCTCCAACTACAATATCTTATGTGCTATGACCGGCTCTACTGCTTATGCTTTGCTCTGTTTCCACATGTGTTCATTATAGCTCTATTGGTCACATGGTTTGGCTACCACAGTTGCAAAACCAGGCCCGATCCCCAAATCAATATGGCCGCCACAAGCCAATCACTTTCTGGCATTGCATCCAATTGCATAAATGTGCATTTATATTATAGTGAAGTATGTTAAACTTGTTATACATATGATAACTCAACATCATAACTGCCAAATACAATAAGGCTTCCAGAGGTCACCAAGGTTGGCGGCCATTTTAAATTTGTATTTTTTATGTCCTATTTATTTTTTTCTGTAACTACAATGTCTTCTCATGTGCTATGACCGGCTCTACTGCTTGGCCACCTTTATTGCTGCTTGCAGCTATATTTATTATTATTATTTTTCCGCCGCTTTTTTCAAATGCCTGTAACAAGTGCTCTGTAAGTCAAAAACTCATGAAACTTTGCACAAAGGTAGAGCCCTTTGCTCTGCAGAGCTTATTACAATATAAAGGTCATAGGTCACATAATGTGGCAGCCATCTTGGTTTTGTGACGATTTTTGGGAACTATTCAGAAACCTGCATCTCCAGAACCGCTACAGATGTACAGCTTGCTCTGTGAGGTTATGCTTTGCTCTGTTGCCACATGTGTTCATTATAGCTCTATTGGTCACATGGTTTGGCAGCCATTTTGGATTGTGCAATATTCTGTCAACAACTTACTCTGAAACCATTTATCAGAATAACTCAAAACTTTGCACATATGTCCAGGGAGACCTCTTCTACCACGGTTGTAGAAACAGTCCTGATCCCAAAATCAAAATGGCCGCTGCAAGCCAATGGTGTTTAGACAGTGTTACTATTGTTATGGCCTTTTTTTCAAAAGCCTTTAATAAGCGAACTGTTACTCATAAACTGATGCAACTTGGTCCAATGGTACAGCTCTATGCTATGCCTAAACTTTTGCAACATAAAGGTCATAGGTCACATTGCCTGGCAGCCATCTTGTTTTAGGTGATTATATTCAGCTCCATATTCAAACATCCATTTCTCAGAAACTGATAAAGCTTCAGATGAACAAATTGCTGTGTATAGTCATGGTATGCTCTGCATTCACAACTGATCATTACAAGTCAATTAGCCACATGGTTCAGCGGTCATATTGAATTGTGTCAAATTCGACAAATATTTCTATTATTTTGATGCTCTTTTTTTCGAATGCTAATCATAACCACAAAGTTATGTAAAAACTCATGGAATTTGGAACAATGGTAGAGAACGGTGCTGTGTTTAAACCTTGGAAACATAAAGGTCATAGGTCACATGCTCTGGCGGCCATCTTGGTTTAAGCAAACCTATTTCTGACAATTTTCAAACATCTGTTTTTTCATAACTGCTAAGACTACAGATATACAAATTGCTAAATAAGGATATTCTGAGCTCTGCAGTCAACAACTTAAACTCTGAAACCATTTTTCAGAATAACTCCAAACTTTGCACATGTGTCCACGGCTACCTCTTCTACCACGGTCGTAAACCCAGGCCTGATCCCAAAATCAATATGGCCGCCACAAGCCAGTTACTTTTAACATTGCATCAAATTGCATAAAAATGCATTTATATCACTGTTGCAATATGTTAAACATGTTATACATATGATAACTCAACATCATAACTGCCAGATACAATATGGGTTCCAAATGTCACCAAGGTCGGCGGCCATTTTGAATTTGGAAATATACTACAATTCATGAAAACGTTTGCAGTTGTACAGGTCTACCTCTCCTTCCACGGTTGTAAAAACAGGTCCAATCCCAGAATAAATATGGCCACAACAAGCCAATCACTTTTAACATTGCAGAAAATTGCATAAATGTATATTTATATCACTACTGAACTAACTTAAAATATGATACACACACTATGATACGCAGCTGTACAGGTCTATTGCGAATACATAAGTTTGCTATGTACAGGTGAAACTCGAATAATTAGAATATCGTGCAAAGTTCATTTATTTCACTAATGCAACTTAAAAGGTGAAACTAATATATGAGATAGACTCATTACATGCAAAGCAAGATAATTCAAGCCGTGATTTGTCATAATTGTGATGATTATGGCTTACAGCTCATGAAAACCCCAAGAACCCCAAATCCACAACCTCAAAAAAGTAGATTATTACATGCAATCAATAAAACAAGGATTGTACATAGAACAATATCGGACCTCTGAAAAGTACAAGCATGCATATGTACTCAGTACTTGGTTTGGGCCCCTTTTGCAGCACTTACTGCAATTACTTTTGCACGATATTCTAATTATTCGAGTTTCACCTGTATCTTTCTTACTACAATATCTTCTCATGTGCTATAACCACACTGTAATGCTTAGCCACTTTTATTGCTGCTTGCAGCTATATTTTAATTATAATTTTTTTTAATTGATTTAGTGTGCAGTTTTGGAGGAACATTTATTTAGCCTAATGCCTAGGAAGATAAAAGGTATTATATTTTAGTTGATCTGCATTGTTTTTGACTCCTCTTTGCATCCCTTCCCCACCCTGAAGTAATTTTTTTCCATTTACACACGTTGAAAAAGTTGAATAAGTCATTACTTGCTTTGATTAGGTCCATCCCTGAAAAGTAAACACAACCAAAACACCACCAAACCTGCTGAAACATTTTCCCCTGGTTTAATTTACATTGGACAGATTTGTGTGCATGTTTAATAAAAATCATTATCTTTTCTGAACCAAATTAGTCATCAATTTTGTAAAAGAATTGTTATGCAAGAGGACTTAACTATTGCTGTTACGTTGTGCAACTGCAGGAGTTCTAAATGTAAAACAAACAATCTCAGTTTGTAGAAAATACAAATGGAGCTAGACTGCTACAAGCAGATAAAAAAAAATCAACCACATGGTGGGAAATGCACCGTTAACAATAGTGCTTTAGATGCAGTTATAGTTGGGAGAACATGTAGCCAAAGCACAAAACTGTAAATAGCAACTTAGAGTAAATTAAATAAGTATAATGTATCTGTGTTGTGTGTGAAAAGTGAAGATTAATGTAATGTAAAATGTTATTCAGATAATCTATAGTCTTTACATTTAGCTTTCTGACCTTTTCTGCATTCTCTGCGTTGTTCTTGAGGTTGTCAGTGGGTGAACAAAGGGAATTGGTTGTACATAATGTAGTCCAAAAAAGAAAACCAATACCAAAAAACATCTTCATTGCAAAGATTAGAAAAAAAACCTTGAGGATAAAAATGTTCAAATCAGAAATCTAATAAAGATTGTCTGACAGTGTGTCTCTGTTATTTATACATAGTGTGCTTATTCAGCTGTGTCAGTGACAAAGATAGATTTACATGGTTTTATTGGCCAGTGCAAAGAGATAAACAGTTAAATATTCTCCCAAATTCCTGTAAATCCAAAGACTATTTAACAGACTAGTTCCTCCTCCAGCATTTTGCAAGCACAAAACATATTGACACTGGGAACTTCCATTCTTTTCAGTTTTGTTGTTCTTAAAAATAAAACCTATGTGGCTTACTTCTAATATTAAAAATGCATAAAAAAGAAAAGGGCATTCACAATATATACAATACTCTGCAAAAGTTTTAAGCACGTGTGAAAAAATGCTAATAAGTAAGAATGCTATCAGAAATCAGGAGAATTGTCTTTCATACTGCAATTTTCCTTTCCTGACGGCTCCATGGCAGCACAAGAATGGTTGATGGCCCCGCCTCCCTAGCCGTCTGATAGGATAGTAAGATTGAAGAAAATAGGTCACCAGCACTCCATAAGTTAAAATGAATGAGTCCTTTTAATGGACAATGATGTCACAGATGTCACATCTCTTGCCTTGAAGAAGGGACCCTGTGTGGCCCCGAAACGTCGGCTCATGTTGGATTTCTGTGACATCATTGTCCATTAAAAGGACTCATTCATTTTAACTTATGGAGTGCTGGTGACCTATTTTCTTCAATCTTGTGTTTTGCACGGTGCCATCCGTGAAGTTACTTCGAGCACCATTTATTTGATTGTTGGCCGGGACTGCTGAAAGGTGTGCGGAGGGCAACTCCATCAATTGCATCTGATAGGATAGTAAGTCACGAATTTGAGCAACCCGTAACAGCCAGCATTACGTGACTAGCAACTACAGCTGGGCGGGCATTCTTGTGCTGCCATGGAAAGGAAAATTGCGGTAAGTATGAATTACAATTTTCCTGATTTCCCTGACAGCTCCATGTGAGCACACAGATGGGAAATAACTAGAACAAACAAGGAAGGGTAATGCTGAAGATAAGGTTAATGTTGTACTGAGGCAGATCAGGCAAGGACACTATGTCGAATGGCAACCGTGGTCAACACAGCAGGCTCAACACAGCAATGTCTCATAAATGTGTGGATCAAAGGCCACATGGCCGCTTTACATATAGTCTTCAGTGACACACAATTCGTGGCTGCCCAAGAGATAGATATACTGCGAGTCGAAAGTGCCGTAGCCGATGCCGGAGTCACCAACCCCTTTGATTTGAATGCCATGGAGATAACCTTCACCGTACAGGAAGAAATGGTTCTCGTGGATGTCCTGGCTCCTGCCGGGATGATAAACAGGTGGCCCGTAGACGGACATTGGCTGCGGCTGCAATATAGGAAATCAAGGTGCTTCCTACATCCAACCTGCTCAACTGCCCTTCGATGTCTGAAGCAAGGTTAGCAAGCAGGATCTCTTACTGCAGATGGAACCTGGAGGCTACTTTAGGTACGTATTCCAGCATGGGAATCAAAACGACTCTGTCCGCCATGAAAGTAGTGAACGAATCTTTACAACTGAGTGCAGCAATCTCAGACACCCACCTGGCAGACGAGATGGCCACCACGAAGGCCATTTTCAAAGTAAAAAGCCCTAGAGAGACATCGTTCTCAAACACAACAGAAGCAAGGAAGTCCAGAGCCAGCAGGAGATCCCACTTAGGGAAGAGCAACTTCCTTAAAAGCCTTATCCGTATCATTGCTTTGAAGAATTTTATGATGAAGGGCTCCGCAGCCCAAAGAGATCCAGTGAAAGCTGACAATGCTGAAACATGGTTCTTAAGATTACTGATGCCCAAGTTTATGTCAAGGCCTCTTTGGAGTAAATCCAAAACATGAGACACCCGAGGGGAGTCTGGGGAGTATTTGAGCAGGGTTGCAAACTCTCCGAACTTGGTCCATATCCTGTTATAGGATCTATTGGTGCTCTCCTTTCTGGATCTCAGTAACATGGAAACCACACTTTCCGAGCCGCCATGTTCTATAACCTTTGCCTCTCAATATCCAGGCCATTAGACAGAGGTTTTTGGGAGCCGGATGGCAAAACGGACTCTGGGTCAGTAGGTCCTTGCTCAGTGGCAGGGGATACGGACTGCTCACTGCCAGATCCTGGAGGAGCGGATACCAGGGACGACGTGGCCAGTTCAGAATCACCGCCAGACCTGTGTAACCTGGCCGAACCTGACGCCATGTACTCCTCCGTAGCTCCCGCATGGAAATTCAACTCTTCACGATGGCCTCTGGCTCTCGAGCCAGAAGCTTCCTAAAGGTCTCCAGAATGTGCTGCAGTGGTAAAATCTTTGAAGGATTCTTGACAAACCTGTTTCATCAGCGAGACAACCTGTACATTTTCGCTCTCCTTCTGTCTGGTAGATTCATTAAAGCAGGACCCACAAGCTGTCTTGCCCGGAAGGGCCACATTGTGAGAGGCCCAGCACTGATCTGGACGAGGTCTGCAAGCTCTAGACGGATCATAGGCACCAAAGAGATGTAAGCATTCCTGAAAGCGGGATCAGACCCAGTCACTCTGCAGATGGCTCCTACAAATATACCTCTCGCCAGACAGAGATCTGCGCCTGGAAGACGAAAATTAATTGCGGCTGTCCAGAGGCAGAAGCAGACAACTAGAAAGGTGAACAGCAGGTGGTCGCTTACTTCCTATGTAAGCGCTGATCTTTGGGAGGGGTTGGTTTATTGGACGGCATACTGTAACCCAAGAGAGACAGCACATGAATACACCATACCATAGGAATCTGAGCTGGCAAAAACCAGTGCATAAACTACCTCCCCACCTAACTGAACTGCAGGTAACGTGTTCACAATAACACAAGAATACAGCGAGTCACAAAAACAAAATGTACACCATTAAGGGATCATACTCATATACATCTGCTAACGTGGTTTATATGATACAGTGTTCAGCATGTGACAAAGGCTGTTACATTGGTGAAACTGGCCTTAAGCTGCATCTCAGGATGAACCTACACAGGAGCTCAATCAAGAACCACAAAGAAAGTGAATATTGCACCCCAGTAGGACATCACTTCTCCCAGAAAGATCACTCCATCCAAAACCTCAATATTAAAGTACTGAAAGGGAATTTTAAAAACTCTCATGAAAGAAAAACATGAATTTTTTTCAATTTATTTTTAGTGTTGAATTAGTTTTTATTAGTTTTCCAACAGTTTTCAAACAGTCCAAAACAGTACTCAAACATTGTAATACATGACAACGTAAGACATGGGGTCAAGAGTATAACATTGTTGGGTCGGCACTGGCAACCTAAGGCCAGTATGCATATTTGGCTTTTATCAGCTTACATATCACAAAATGATAAGGCATAAACATGGTGTGTAAGGCGTGTGTCAAAAGGGTTAGCCTTCTCGCATTATAGAGTAGGTAATCTAGCGTGATTCTCGCCAACACCTCGTAATACCTTCTCCAAACAGACACTTTTTTTTTACACATTTATTTATTTTTAATTATATCAAGCAGTCATTGTGAATGAATCTCACTATGACTGCTTGCTTAATAATTATGTTTTGGTTATTATGTTGCTCCAAACCTAGGAACAGCCAATAATAACTTTAGTGACCTTGACAGCATGTCAGGATCAGTGTTACTAAAGGCTTCTGATCATTCCCAGAATGATCTAAAGCAGTGATTCTCAACCTGTGTGACCTCAGGACCCACATATGTCCTTGGTCTTTAAGTCGTGACCCAAATCGCACTGCAATAGAACGCACGTCATTAGGGTACTGCGTTTTCCGGGGCAGGGGCATAGGAACTGTGGGGGGTGGGAGGTACGTTTGCATTGCCATTCAAATGAATGATAACGCAACACACCTACACTAGAATGCACGGTAGGTGCGATTGCGTGGTGTAGTGTGTTAATCGCATTGGTACTATGTGATTGATGCACTGTACTAGTGTGAACGGAATGAAGCTCTCTCAAGGCCATAGCCCCATCCCACCCCACCTCAAGCTGACACTCGGCGCCAGGCAGCATATTTTGAATGGCTGCTTGGCACAAGAACTGACAGTGCTGCGCTGGGGGGAGCCAGAGGAGCCTCTCACTTAGAAAAGTGGAAGGCTTGCGACGACCCACTGAAAATGGGGTCGCGACCAAACTCAATGCAAGCCTATGGGGGTAGAACTTTGAAAAATCAAACGTCCCCATTTTGAAGCTTTATATGCATTTTATTGGCCATATGAAGTGTATGGGGATCCGTGCACTGCCCTAGGGAACATGAATCAATAAAAAAACAAACTTGTAAAAAATACCTTATTTAACCAGTTGACATCCGCGGTGTTAAACCCCCTTCCCATCCAGGCCATTTTTCAGTATTCAGCGCTGCGGTACTTTGACTGACATATTTAAAGGGTAATAATAAAAATTAAAAATTCCTTTAAACTGGAGGGTTCCCTTAGACTGCCTGTAAAGTGGCACATCTGTACAATGTATAGAACCTGCTGCAGCAAATCTGACATTTCTAAAGAAAACAAATGACTTTTTTTTTTACAGCATGCGGTTCCCCCTCCCAAACAATACCAGACCCTCTAGGTCTGGTTGGAATGTTAGGCGGGACACCATCTAAAAAAAAAAGCATGTGGTTCCCCCAAAAGTCATACCAGGCCCTTAAGGTCTGGTAGGAATTTTGAGAAACCCCACCTCCAAAAATGGGGTGAAAAACATGGGGTCCCCCCTAAAATTCCCAACCAGACTCTTGATCCGAGCACAGGACTGGCAGGGCAGGAAAGGGGGGATGAGCGAGTGCCCCCCAGTGGATTTGTGAATTATTTTTGTTGGTTGTGGATTTTTTCTTGTACCCCTACCCAATCACGAAAGGGTTAAATAACAGTTTTAAAAAAGAGGCCACATTTTTGAAAAAGTCTTTTATTTGAAGAAAAACCAAAAGACATGTTTTTGACAAGTAAAATAAAAAAATGGATCCACCGATGTAATCCAGCGTCAAGCACAACGTCCAGCGGTGTCCACAACCATGACTCAACGACATAAAAAAAATAAAACAATAAATAGAAATAATACTTTTTTTTTTTTAAACGACGACTGCTGTCCCGTCACTGCGACGAACACCCGCCACAGAATGGCCTTTTGACAGACGCCGGCAACATATAAACAATTGGGCGGAGCTAGCAGTGACATCTAGCTCCGCCCAACTGTTTACAGTTGTAACAGGTGAGCCATGATTGGGCAGAGTCATCATGACTTTGTCCAATCAATGCTCTCACAGTTCTCTGTGCCCTGATTGGTCAAAGTCTTGTACAAGCCAAAGTGCCCTGTGCGGGACACTCGGCCGGCAAATAGCCCGCCGAACGCCCTGGCAGTTCGTGTGTTTGCCGAACACACAAACTGCCAATGTTCAGCTCGAACATCGGGCCCATCACTATTCCTAATCCCGGTCTATACCAGCTGTCAAACAGTGAGAGCAAGAGCAGTATATATAACACAATCACCGCCAGACACCCGATCCCTGAAAGGGATCAGGTGTACGTAAAAGCTTGACTCTTTTTTTTAATTAAATACTTCAATACTGAGGCATCTATTAGTGAATGGTAACCGTTGATTCTCAGCGGTTACCGGCATTACAGAAACCCGAATAGTTGATCACGTACAATGTACAGGATCAGTCATTTCAGTACTTCATGGCGGTGACATACAGTGTATGTTTCCCATCATAAAGGGGTTAACAAAATGTAAAATAAATTAACAGAAGATAAATCCAGATCAATATTTGGTGTGACCACCCTTTGCCTTTAAAACAGCATCCATTCTTCTAGGTACACTTGCACACAGTTTTTGAAGATACTCTGCAGGTACGTTGTTCCAAACATCTTGGAGAACTAATCATAGATCTGGATGTAGGCTGCCTCAAATCCTTCTGTCTCTACATGTAATCCCAGGCAGACTCGATGTTGAGATCAGGGCTCTGTGGGGACCAAATCATCACTTCTAGGATTACATTAATGACATTGGCTGTATGTTTGGGGGTCATTACAGAATACATTTGGGGCCAATCACATGCCTCCCTGATGGTATGGCATGATGAATAAGTATCTGCTTGTATTTATCAGCGTTGAGAACACCACTGATCCTGACCAAATCTCCAACTCCATTTGCAGAAACTTGCAAGGAACCTCCGCCATGCTTTACTGTTGCCTGCAGAAACTCATTATTGTGCCGCTCTGAGGCCCTTCGGCTAACAAACTTCCTTCTGCTGCAGCCAAATACTTCAACTTTTGACCCCAGTTCCTATGTTTTCGTGCATAGTTGTGTTGCTTAGCCTTGTATGGCTTTTTGGACGTAATTCTTCCATGAAGACCACTTCAGACCAGTCTGAGCAGCCCCACACACAGAGCTTCCTGTCTGACTCTCAGCTCCCTCCTCCTCTCTCACCTGTGTTACCTTTTAACAGGAAGGGCTGTAGTGGAAGTACCTGCCCTCCCAAGTTAACCCCTTCTTTGCTCTCAGCCCATAGAGATGGGGGGCCCGCTGGCCGCCGGATACTGATCCGGTGCTATCCGGCGGCCGGCAAGTCCCACCATCTATGCACAGGGACTGTGCTGGGCCCCCCAGACTGAGGCCTCGCGCTTCCGGGGACCTCGCGCCGCCAGACTCGCTCAAAGCAAGTGAGGGAAGCGAGGACACAGGATATCCTTGCCCCCTAACCATTCTGCAGTTTTGCCGCACCAGGATCGGAGGTAAGTGATGCGATGGAGGGGGGGTGATCGAGAGAGTGATTGGTGGAGCTGAGAAGTGATGTGATTGGGGGGGCTCTGCAGAGATGTGATTTGGGGGACAGAAGATGTGATTGGGGG
>NW_017307199.1:305123-307656 GCF_000935625.1 Nanorana parkeri
AATATATAGATATATATATCTATATATATATATTGTGGCAGTGCATGGCAATGCCATGGTGTAGTATGGCGACTTTGGCAACCAGGACTCTCAGCCAAAGGGGCTGAGAGGGTCCAGAATGTGAACCATGTTATAAGGAAGAGCCTGGCTTTTCAGTTTCTTCCTGGTTTTCCTAACTGTAGCTGGGATCAGGAGCTCTGGAGATCTCTTAGAGCTCTGGGTGGGATGAGATCTCCTGTCATGGGGCCGTATTGTCTAAGACCCAAGAGATAAACAAACATGGGATATTGCCAAACAAAATGGAAACTGATAAAAATGTTGTACGGATGGTAACTGATGGTCCTGTACTAGACAGTGACGGGACGCACAATATTTCTGCTGTGCCAGAAGGATTTGCTGCTGATCAGCTGGTAGAAGAGGGCGCGAATCCTGTGGCAGCTGCTATAATTCACCAGGTGGATGGGCCAAGTAAAAGTGAGGAGGCAGCAGAAATGTTGTCCGAAACCCAGGACAGGGTTCATGATTTGGGTGGCCCTAAGGAGCGACAGCCATTGGCGCAATTGCCAGTAGAAACGGGGAACCGGGAAGTTGCCAGGAAAGAGGAACACTCCCAGGGGTGTGGTTCCTCTACAGATATTGTGTTGCCCGACTGTGAAACTGATAATGGTGAGATGGGTGAAACATATGATGAAATAAACAATTGTAAGGGTTTGGTTACCACGGATAACCACAAAAATGCTTTTTTGTTGGAAAAGGATGTTTTTGTGTTAGACTGTGGAGTGGTGAACATATCCGCTGGCCTAGACCAAGGGGCTGCTGAACACTTTTTGGACCAGGGGGCATGTGTGGCTGCAGCAGGTTTCCCTCTAGAGTTGGAAGGGCTGAGACAGAAAAGAAGGCCAGTGGAAATGTCACCTGTAACCCAAGAGGGGGTTAAAAAGGATGTGGTGAAAATGCCAGAAGGTACTGATGTAATGTCAATGATGAATGCGATTCATGTACAAACTGACAAATGTCTTACTATAATAAAGCAAGAGGGGATGGTTGCTGGGAGCAACAACACCGAAACTGAATGGGTCAGTAACGAGGGAGTGGTGTTTAGAAAATTCCCTACTGACAAGAACTTGAGTCCTGAATGGGTCAATGGGAAGACTGCTAGGGACCCCAAAGTGATTGACGGGGTTAGCGTAGCAACGGACTGCCAGGAGTTGGGAATTGACAATCCCCATAGTGGTGACAGTAGACAGACTGGTACCTGGGTGATTTCGACAATCTTGGCAGAGAACGATAAAGACTGTGTAAGAAGGAGGAAGGATGAGGGCCCGATGATAATACAGGGTTACGAGTGGAGCGCACGCGTAAAAAGACTGTACTGGGTCAACTTGGTACCTCCAATAGTGTTGTGGGGTCAGGGTTCCCCTCTATGGATGACGGACTGTTTGACAAGACCAGAGACAAAGGGGAAAAGATTTTTAGAGGTGTTAGATGATCAGGCAGTTTTTGTTGGTGTGTCCGCTCCTCCGGATGCAAACAAAGAGGGGGAGGAGCTCTGGGTGGGATGAGATCTCATCCAGTATAGCTGGATCAGGTGGCTGAGAGCAGCCTTATTAGGAGTCTGGACCAGAGTTCGGAGAGTTGTGTTGGAGTCGTGTGTGCAGGAAGCACACGAACACAGGCAGACTTAGGTGCGTGCTGGACGCACGTGGAACAGCTGGGGGAGGCTGGGAGAGGTCAGGAAGGTCGGTGGCACAAGGGACCTGTTGGACGCACTGCTGGGAGAGCAGTGTGAGTGCCCACGAGGGGAGAGGTCAGGAAGGTCAGTGACCCAAGGGACCTGTTGGATACCTGTCACGTACCGTGGTGCAGGCCCGAAGTGATAAGGAGGACCTCCCTTGCGGTTCCGTCTGTAGAACCCTGAAGTGTAACAGGGGGGCACAGGCAAGAGCAGCACGGGTGCCGGTATGAATCCCTGGGTGCCGCTGAGCGGCATCAAGCACTGTGGAAAACAAGGATAGTCAGAAGCAAGTTAGGTTAACAACCAAGGAGGCAATCCTAGTAGCCAGCAGGATCCAGCGAGTGGTCAGAGACAAGCCAAGGTCAGGAGCCAGAGAGGGGGAGTATAGCCAAATCAGAATCCAGAGAATGGTCAAGGACAAGCCGGGGTCAGAAGCCAGATAAGTACTAAGAGCAAGAGCAGGATCCAGAGAATAGTTAGGTACAAGCCAGGGGTCAAATATAATGCAGAACACAGCAGGGAACAGAACAGACCTGAAGCACACAGGCTGAAGAGCACTCAGCAATGACTGGGAGTGCAACTGCCCTTTATGTTGCTGCTGGAAGCTGGAAGCTGTCTTGTGCAACAGGGGAAGTCTACCCTGTTGATGGAAACAGACTTTTTGTGTTTGCCTTTAATAAAGCTGTGTTTTACTTGAATTTCCTGGCTCGGGTGGAGTGTGCTTGTTACACCCCTAATTAAAATACATTCTCTATCTACAATGGCTTGCTGAAGGCACAGCAAAAAAGGTGTCCCTGG
>NW_017307199.1:314117-373915 GCF_000935625.1 Nanorana parkeri
TCCCGACAATACCGCTGAGAGAGTCCGTGATCCACTGCTGGGAGAGCAGTGTGAGTATCGCACAGAGGTGTGCTGAGAGGCTTAGAGCTGAGGAAAGCTACTAAGGACTGTATATGCTACAAGAACTGTATATGCTGAAGAAGGTTGATCAAGAGAATGTTGGCCTTTACATGAACAAAAGATTGTCTTTAATGTTGGTGCTGCAAGCTGTCTTGTGTAACAGGGGAAGGCTACCCTGTGGATGAACAGAGACTTTTGTGTTTGCCCTTAATAAACTGCATTTTACTTGCACCTCCGGTCTACAAACAAAACATATCAAATCTTTAAACTGAGAAAATGTACCATTTTAAGAACAAAAGATAAGGTCATATAAAATTGATGGCAGCAACACGTCTGAAAAAAGTTGGGGCAGAGCAACAAAAAGCTGGCAAAGTAAGTGGTACTAACAAGGAAGAGCTGGAAGAAGATTTTGCAAGGAATTAGGTTAATTGGCAACAGATCAGTAACATGATTGGGTATAAAAAGAGCATCTTAAGGTGGCCATACACTTTACAACCAAGGCTGAACGCACTGGAACGCACTCTTAATGGTGTGATAGGGCCCTCACCCTCTATATCCTCCATGACCTCTACAGAGTCAGTGATAGATCCAGCAACAGTGATTTTCCATTATTTGGGAAGTGTGCGGGGCCGTCTGTATGTGTGGGATTGTGAATGGTTGTGGACAACGTTGTCAAAATGTTATTGTGCGCGATGACGATAATCGCGGGAAATCCCGCAATCGTACGATAATCGCAAAGTGTATGGAAGGCGTGCAACCGTTTTTACTGTTTCGCACATCTTTTGTCTAAAGAGCATGTTTGAAAACCAGCCGAAAATCGTAAGATGGCATGTGGCATGCTCGGGAGACAAATGCCCAACTGCAGGAGCACACTGCCCGTTCAGCATTGCGGTCATCAGAAGCCCGCCCCGCTGATGATCGCAAGTACGATCTGCCTGTCCAAGATGGGCAGATCGTACGTTTTTTTAAATTACTTTACAACCATCGCAAGACTAAGACTACTGTAAGGTCGCACGACTTTTATCTTACGTACATGTTCGAAAACTCGCCGAGAATCGTACGATTTTCGGTGGGTGTGTAGCATGTTCGTAAGATAAAAGCCGGATGGCCGGTGTGCGCAAGTGCACACTGCCCGTTCGGCATTGCGGTCATCGGAAGCCCGCCCCTCAGCGGGGCGGGCTTGCGATATCTTGCCTGTCCAAGATAGGCAGATCGTACATTTTTTTAATTACCTTACAACCATCGCAAGACAAAAGTCTTGCGATGATTGTAAGGTGTGTGCCCAGCCTTAGAGTGTCTGCAACTGCTAACAATACGACAGTGGTGTGGTGGTAGCAGTAATGGTGGTAAAGGAAGATAATGTTTCAAAACAGTTTCTGCAGAGAAGAAAAGTAATCTATATTTTGAAAACATGCATTATATATACAGGTGAAACTGGAAAAATTAGAATATCGTGCAAAAGTTCATTTATTTCACTAATGCAACTTAGCCGTCTACCAGGAGATTTTGGAGCACTTCATGCTTTCTTCCGCAGACGAGCTCTATGGGGATGCTGGCTTCATTTTCCAGCAGGACTTTGCACCTGCCCACACTGCCAAAAAATTTCTGAGATTGTGGATCTGGGTTTTCATGAGCTGTAAGCCATAATCATCACAATTATGACAAATCACGGCTTGAACTTTTATGCTTTGAATGTAATGAGTCTCTCTCATATATTAGTTTCACCTTTTAAGTTGCATTAGTGAAATAAATGAACTTTTGCACGATATTCTAATTTTTCGAGTTTCACCTGTATATATAACGGAAAATGTAATCATATTCACCGTAATTTTCTTTTCCTGGTTATACTCCATGGCAGCGCTGACAATTGGGGTTTGTTCTCATACCCCTAGTTGACAGGAACAGAAAGGGTTAAATAGTACTACCCTCTCCTATAAAAGCCCCTCCTACTTCCGAGTTCCCCAGTCTAAGTACCAAGCTAAGTATACCAAGGGTGGGAGTCTAGCGCTGCCATGGAGTATAACCAGGAAAATAAAATTACGGTGAGTATGATAAAATTTTCCGTTTTCCTGGTCATATCCATGGCAGCGCTGACAATTGGGAATTACCCAAGCAGAAATCAGGGAGGGAAACAAGACCAAGGGGGTGATTTACTAACCTAAACACACGCACGCACTAGGTGCGTGTGATTTTTACACAGCAAAACGTATTTATCAACCAAAAAGTCTCTAAAAGCATATTTCCACTAATGAAATATATGGAAAAATCATGCACATGATGCATATATAATGCTGCTTCACAGTTTAGACAAAAATGGTTAGCTCATGCATTTACATTCCTGCATTCATCAACGCAAGCAACACAATGTAGAGCTAATTTACACAACATCACCTTGCAAATTAATGCAGGGCTTTGCACAACACACCTGCTGGGTGTGTACACACTACAAAGGTGTCTAGATTCCACCAATAGATCATGCTGGTAGGGAACACACTACAGAGGTGTATACTTCTTTGTGGCGTGTTTATAAGGTTAGTAAATCAACCCCCAAGAGTCACAGTAAAGCATGCCAAAAATTTTTTCATGAGAGACACCATGGCGAGAGAGTAACACACTCCTGCCAAACTGGTCATTAACCGCAGCTCTAACATCCAATCTGTAATGCTTTATAAAAGTAGATTTAGAAGTCCATGTGGCCGATCTGCAGATGTGGTCTGAAGAAACCCCTGCTGCCGCCGCCCAGGAGGACGACATAGCCCGTGTGGATTGAGCCCTGATGCCTTCTGGCGGAGATAATCCTGCCGCCCGATAGGCGTTAATGATTGTGGAAACAATCCACCAGCTCAGGGTAGCCTTAGTTGCTGCCTGCCCTTTCCTTGCTCCCGCTGGGACAACAAACAACCTTTCAGACTTTCTCCAGTCCCTGCAGCGTTCCACCTAGATCCTGAGACAGCGGACCAAGTCCAGGCAGCCGTCTCTGTCCTGTGAACTGAGAGCCGGCAAAACGATATCCTGATTCATATGAAAGCTGGAATGTACCTTCGGTAGAAACTCCGGTACAGTCCTCAGAATCACTCTATCTTCCTGGAAGGTAAGAAAAGGTTGAACACAACTGCAGGCTTGGAGCTCTGACACTCTCCTACCGGAAGCCAAGGCCACCAAGGAGACAGTTTTGTAAGACAAAAACTGCATCGAAATCTCCTCCAATGGTTCAAAAGGAGGACTGGAAAGTTTCTCCAGAACAAGAGGAAGGTCTCATGATGGATAGAGAGGCCTCTTGGGGGGGTTAACCTTCCCCACTGCCTTCAGGAATCTTGCAATATTCAAATCCTGGGACCAACGGACCCCGGTGATAGCTGAAATGGCCGACACTTGCACTTTGAGTGTGTTGAGACTCAGCTTCCATTCCAGACCCCTTTGAAGAAATTCCAGTATAGCCCTAGGAGGAGGGCAAGCAGGGTCGACCCCGTTATCCCTAGCCCATGTCATGAACACATTCCACAAGCGATAATAAGATGCCGAAGTGGACGTCTTCCTGGACTTCAGAAGTGTGTCAACGACTGCTTGAGAGAACCCAGACTCCTTCAGCCTCTCCCTCTCAATAGCCAAGCCGTCAGGTGAAGGTCCTGAGGATTCGGGTGCCGAATCGGCCCCTGACAAAGGAGATCCTCCGACACCGGGAGCATCCATGGATCCTGGAGACTCAAGCATAAGAGGAGGGGAAAGCACGGTCGCCGAGGCCAATAAGGATCACTGCAATGACCGTCACCCGCTCCCTCTCTACCCTCTGGAGCACTGACATTATCATGGAAAATGGGGGAAACACATAAGCGTGAGTGCAGTTCCATGGGTGTGATAGGACGTCCTGTCCCTCCACTCGTAGGTCGAAAGCTCTTGACAGAAACCTGCTGACCTGACAATTCGCAGAAGAGGCCATCAGGTCCACCTGTGGCCTGCCCCATTTGTGCATCAGCTCGTTGAATATTGGCTTCGAGAGAGACCACTCCGTAGGATCCACGTGATGTCTGCTGATGTAGTCCGCCACTAGATTCTGCATTCCTATATACCGCCCTGATGCCCTCCAGATTCCGTGAAGCCCATAACATCAGAAGTGACAGGATCCGCATCATGTTGGGGCTCCTTGATGATTGACATACGCCACCACAGTGGCATTGTCCACTAACACCTTGACCCATCTGCACTGGAGCTGGTCCTGAAAAAACCGGAGAGCTTGCCATACCGCTTTCAGTTCCAGCAGATTGGAAGATCTGTTCCTCCATTCCAGTGGCCACATCCCTTGTGCATATTGGCCATCCAGATGAGCTCCCCAGCCCATTCCGCTGGCGTCCGTGGTGATGGTAACCCATGGAATCTCCCCCAATGGGAAACCCTGGAGCAGGTTCACGTCCAGGGACCACCACACCAGTGAGCGTCTGACTTTGTGCGATATCCTGATCCGCTGCTTCTTGTCCTGATACCTGTACTGGTGGAGAAAAGAACTCTGAGCTTCTCTCATATGCCATTGGGCCCATCGAGTCAGGCCTATGGTTGTGGACATGGATCCCAAGAGACTCATGAAAACTTCGCCTGTGACTTGGGCGCATGACCGGACGAATTCTACCTTCTGTCTGATCTTGCACACTCGATCTCTGGATAGCTGAACCACGCCCACGCTGGTTCTGAACTCTGCGCCCTAGTACACCTTTGTCTGAGCCGGGGTCAGATTGCTCTTCTCCATATTCAGCACCCATCCGAAGTCTCTCAGGATATTGACGCTGACATCCCTGCGGAAGACTGCCTCCTCTCTCGTAGCAGCCAGGATCAAAATATCGTCGAGGTAATGGAAAATGTTTATACCTTGTTTCCGAATCTCCGCAACGATAGTAACCAGCACTTTGGAGAAAGTCCTGGGAGCCGTGCTGAGGCCGAAAGGCATTGCCCTGAACTGGTAGTGACTGCGATTGACACAGAACCTGAGGAATTGCTGGTGTTCTGGTGCCATGGGGATGTAGAAGTATGCATCCTTTAAGTCTATTGAGACCATCCACATGTTTGGACGCACCACCCTTATGATAGTCTGAAGGGACTCCATTTTGAATTTTCTCAACGCAATAAATTTGTTGAGCTGATGGAGATCCAGATCTGGCCTCCACCCGCCTTTTGCCTTGGGAGTCAAAAACAGATGCGAATAGAACCCCTGGAACTGTTGATTCTCCGGAACCGACAGAATGGCCCCTTGGGCCAACCGGGTTCCCACATACTCCAACATTTCATGCCGTTGCGTTGGTTCTCTTGGCAACTTTGTGTTTATAAACCTGCCTCTTGGGGGAAGGAATCTGAATTCGAGCCTGTAACCTTCCCTGATGATCTTCAGTACCCAGGCATCTGATACTGATCTCGCCCAGAGACCCGAAAACAGTTGCAACCGTGCACCCACTCTCGTGTCTCTGGGATAGATACCTTCATAAGGTACTTCCTGATTTGGTGGAACCAGCACCTCTGCCTCTTCCACCTCTGGGAGCACCAGATCCACCCCTCCACGTCTGAGAGCGAGAGGACTCTCTCCCGGGTTTGTAGGACCTGGAGTCCCGAAAGGATGAGTGGCTCTGGTGAGGCCTCCAATCCCGATAATTCCGCCTAGGTCTTCTCTCCTGTGGAAGCATGGCCTTTTTGCTTTCAATAGATTTCTTAATACAGTAATACCTTGGTTTACAAGTAACTTGGTTTGAGAGTGTTTTGCAAGACAAGCAAACATTTCTGAAAAATGTTGCCTTGATATACAAGCGATGTCTTGCAATAAGAGCAAAATTTTGTAGAAAAGCACCACCGAATAAGGCTGTAGCAGTGCGAGCGATGAGCCTGTTTAACGACAATGTAATGTCACATTGGATAGATTCCTTGCTAAGGTTTCACGAAATGAAAGATTCCATTGAGTCAAGATAGCAGTGATTTCGTTAGTGATAGTGAAAGTCGTCCTACACAGTAATCCTCCTCTCTCCTGTCCCCCTCACACCAGCCACGAAGGTACCGGTAATTGGTTTATTTGTCTTTATATTTTGTACAGTAATATATTACAGTACAGTATTGTAATCATTTTTATATGAATATTTTGGGTTGTGGAACGAATCATCTGAATTTCCATTATTTCCTATGGGGAAATTCGCTTTGATATACAAGCGCTTTGGATTACAAGCATGCTTCCGGAACAAATTATGCTCGTAAACCAAGGTATTACTGTATAAGAATCTAATTCCTGGCCAAATAGCATCTCCCCCTGGAAAGATAGGGCACACAGACTATTCTTGGAGGAAGAATCAGCGCCCCACGATCTTAGCCAAAGCGCCCTACGCACCACCACCGAGGACACCATGCCTCTGGCCAGGCATTGTATAAGGTCGTCAGAAGCTTCTGTGGAGAACTCCGCTGCCAGCCTGATGTCCTGTAGCTTATCAAGGAGCCTTTGTCTGCTTGTTCCTCTCTTTATACTTTCTTCCAGCTCTTCCAACCATATCTTGGACGTGCGGGATACCGAGGACAAGGCTACTGCCGGATGAAGGCCCATCCCTAAAAAAGCATTGGTCTTCACCAAGCTGTGCTCAATTTTCCGATCCATCGAATCTTTCAGAGAACCTGAGTTGTCGACT
This sequence comes from Nanorana parkeri, assembly GCF_000935625.1. Lineage (NCBI taxonomy): Eukaryota > Metazoa > Chordata > Amphibia > Anura > Dicroglossidae > Nanorana > Nanorana parkeri. The sequence continues at coordinate 320,822 of NW_017307199.1, forward strand.
GGTAAGGCGGTGCGTTTCTCCAATCTGACCACCGCTGCGTCAATTTTAGGGGCAGTATCCCAAGTGTTGGAATGCGAGTTATTGATGGGATAGAGTCGAGCAAACCTCCCTTTAGACCCCATTCTTTTCTCCGATTTATCCCATTCTTCTTTAATGAGACTTTTGGTGACTTTGCTCACTGGGAAGCAGGGTCTAGGCCTTCTCTGACCCGAAAAGTGCCTGCTGGAGGGGGACAAGACCTCCTCCTGCTCCTGCATATCTAATGCTTTATGCACCAAAGCGATCAGCGCATCCACCCTCTTGGGGTCCAGTGAAGGGGCAGCAGGAGAACCTTCCCGGTCAGAAGACAAGGAATATTCACCCTCTGACAGGGACCTCTCCTCCTCCGTGTCTACTGAGGAGTCCCATATTGAGCTCGCCGCTCTGGGCCGTTTGCGGGAATGGCCTGCTTGCCTTACTCCCTTTGCCACTGCCTGCTGAATCAAGTCTAAGATGTCCGCAGACGACTTTGAAGTGACTGCTGCTTCCTTAAGACAGTCCGCACAAAGCCCTTTCCCTGCCATAGCTTTAGCATCATAGGCTGAGCATCTGGGCGATTTAGCAGTTCTCTTCCCAGAAGATGCAGATGATTCCATCTCTGCAGGGCTAAAAAATGGAGCAAAAAAACATTTTTAGCAAGATGCACTCTTTTTTTTTTTTTGAAAGGCTGCTTCTCACCTCAACTCCTTAGATGTGGACCTGTGGGGCGAGAGACCTCTTCCACCGACGTCCATAACGACCACGAGAGTACAGAGGGCAATGAAAAGGGCAAAAATTGAAAGGAAACAAACTTATTTAAAATTCGGCACCAAAAACCGGCCCAGCGTGACGTCAGCACCACCCGTCGCGCATCCGATGTTGCTCCTCAAGGGGACACCCTTGCTCGGGCCCGATCTTGAGGACTTCCCAGGGGAGAGAGGCTCCCCTGGGGCAGTCACAGTATCCCTAAAGAGCTAACACTCCACTATCAACATAATACTCTGTCCTAGGGGGACAGGAACAAAAAAGACTGGGGAACTCTGAAAGTAGGAGGGGCTTTTATAGGAGAGGGTAGTACTATTTAACCCTTTCTGTTGCTGTCAACTAGGGGTATGAGAACAAACCCCAATTGTCAGCGCTGCCATGGAAAGGTCGCGAACCAATTTTTGGCTGTGAACCGAATCACATTTTTTTTTAAATAAATTGTTTTTATTAAGTTTCATATAAAACAGACAGTACAAAACAGACAATTATGACCTGAGTTCCAACACTCAGGGGCACATCATACATATGTTCAACAACACCCTCTCCGCCCGCCAACCCCCTCTTAACTAAATCTGTGCAATCTACAAATACTGGAAGGATCAAAAAAATAAATAAGACTGGTGAAGCTAAGACATACCCTGTTTCTCGAAAAGAAGACCTACCCCGATAATAAGACCTAGTACTATTTTTGGGAATTGCTAAAATACAAGACCTACCCCAAAAATAAGACCTAGTTGTGACCTTTCCCAGGGCCAGTGGTGGCATAAGGGGGGAACTTGAAGAGCCATGGGAGAGAATCAGCGATGCCAAGGAAGCCAGCGCTAGAGGAAGTGAGGCGGCAGCAGAGTGAACAGAGCCACATAAGCCGATGCTTCCTCTATAGCGCCGGCTCCTGTCACAGGCGGAGTGAGACCAAATGCACTCCGCCTGTGAGTAATGATAGTGAAAGTGCGCTTTGCTCATTCTGGCCAGTGATTGGTTACCAAATTGCTCTTGGAAAGGTACGGCACCCCATGATTGCCCTGATCACCCTATTCTTAACTTTGCCATTTTGGATTATTTAATTTCGATTTGCATTAATTTTGGATTGTTGTACATTAAAAGAAAATAAGACCTACCCAGAAAATAAGTGTGTTTTTTTGAGGCAAAAAAAATATAAGACAGTTTTTTATTTTCGGGGAAACACGGTAGCTAATTCAGAGTCTCAATGTGTGGGCAACACAGTAGCCTTATGTGGTCGCCAGTGACAATGGAGCCTCCCTCAGCAGAGCCAGGGATCCTGGCGCTCACTAGTACTCAGGCTACATACTCAGTGCTCACTGCCCCGTCTCAACTACACAGGCAAGAAGTACACAATGCACGATATGCACTGACTTGTACCGCAGAGAATTCTTCCAACAAGGGTCCCCAGACCTTATTAAACTTTTGTGGGCAAGTTGGAGTAATATATGCTGCTTTATACAGTGGGATAACAGATTCTATTAATCCTCTCCAATTTAATAGGGTGGGCGGGGCTGGCTTTTTCCAGTGCAACACAATCAGTTTCCTAGCATAAAACAGTGAAATCCCTAACAGTGTGCTAGTGGCATGGGTAGATGTAATACGCTCAGTGAGACCCAGTAAGCAGATTCCCATCTCCGGCTGGATGTCTATCATCAGGAATTGTGATATGAAGTTCGCGATCTCCACCCAATAGGTCTTAATAGCTGGGCAGTCCCAGAACACATGACTAAATCCCGCAGGGGAAAAGGTACACCTCCAACATGTCGCTGAGCTTGTACTATATATCCGGGCCAATCTCGCCGGAGTGTAGTACACCCTGTGCAACAGTTTATACTGTATTAGTCTATCCCTGGCCGAAATTAAATGTGTGAATGGATAATCCCAGGCCTCCCTCCATTCCTCCTAATCCAGATCCTGTACCTCTCTACGCCACTGTGCCCCACAGCTACTTAAGGGGTTGTAGCTATCAGGAAACAGAGTGCCGTACACCGTGGACAAGGGCTTACGTAGCCCCTGAGACCTCAGCATGCACTCAAGGGGGGAGGCACCAAAGCTTCCCGAAGTGGGTGCAAACTGGGCTCGGAAGGCATGGCAGAGTTGCAGATAGCGGAAAAGAAAAGATCCCGGCAGCCCAATTTTGATACGTAAGTCCGCAAAACTCATGATATGCCCAGCGAACCGAATCACATTTTCCCATAGGGTTCAATGTAAATCAGGTTAATCCGTTCTGAACCATATGAGAAAAAAAAAATTTAACCAAAGTTTCTTTTTACCACCATTCTTGCTCTGCACATTCTTGTCACCTTCAATAACGCTCTGCACATTCTTGTCACCTTCAATAACGCTTTGCACATTCTTGTCACCTTCAATAACGCTCTGCACATTCTTGTCACCTTCAATAACGCTCTGCACATTCTTGTCACCTTCAATAACGCTCTGCACATTCTTGTCACCTTCATTAATGCTCTGCACTTTCTTTTTCCCACCATGCTTGCTCTGCACTTTCTTGGGAGCCATGCTGGAGTGAATACAGTAATACTGTACAGTACTGTGCTACAAAGCACACGAAAAAGCTTCACAGTAAGTGTCCACAGCCCTGTCTGCGACCGAAATCTCGAGTACAGGAAGCCACGTCCATGTGTCAGAGCGGGGAAGATGGCCACGGTCGTGTTCGTAACCCGAGGCAGAGTTCGTGAACGGAGGCAAAATTTTGGCGAACTTCCTGGTCGCGAACCGAATTGTTCGTGAAAAGAGGAGTTCGTGAACCAAGGTACCACTGCATATATATATACACATATACACACTATATTGCCAAAAGTATTGGGACACCCCTCCAAATCATTGGAGTCAGGTGTTCCAATCACCTCCATGGCCACAGATGTATAAAATCAAGCACCTAGGCATGCAGACTGCTTCTACAAACATATGTGAAAGAATTGGTTGCTCTCAGGAGCTCAGTGGATTCAAGAGTGGTACCGTCATATTTTGCCACTAGGGATGCACCGATATATCGGCCGCCGTAACATATCGGCCGAAAATGGCACTTTTGGCTAAATGCCGAAAGTGCCATTTCCTGCCGATTTCCTGTCATTTCTTTCCTCCCCGCTGGCGCTGCTCTGTGTCCCAGTAGGGAGGAGAGAAAGTGACAGCTGGCCGAGCGCTGCGGAACAAGAGCAATGTGAGCGGCCGGTGTCTCTCCTCCCATACCGCTCGGCTGTCTATCACAGTGCGGCAGAGCGGTGTGGGGGCGGAGACAGTGCTGTCACTGGAGGCTGGGCTCTCCTCTCGCACCACTCACTCAGCCTCCTGTGACAGTGTGTGTCAGAGAGGAGAGCAGGCTACAAACACTCAGCGATCAGTGATCACTGAGTGTTTGTAGATAATTGAGGACAGAGCATGGTTAATATATCCTCAATTATGAATGAATGGTAGTGATCTATATCCACTCCGGTTCATTCATAATTGTGGTTATAGTAAACATACTATATTCTCAAGTTATCAATGAACAGGAACACTCAGAGGATTCCTGTTCATTATTTTTTTAAAGTTTATAAAAAAAAATTAAAATAAAATATTTTAAAAATGTAAAAAAATTCAAATAAAACATTTTCGGTATCGTTTTCGGCCTGGCAATTTTTTCTATTTCGGTTTCGTTTCGGTTTTTAAATTTCTATTTCGGTGCACCTCTAGTTGCCACCTGTGCAATAAGTCCATCCGTGAAATTTCCTTGCTACCAAATATTCCACAGTATTCCACAGTCAACTGTTAGTGGTATTATAACAAAGTGGAAGCAATTTGGAACAACAGCAACTCAGCCACGAAGTGGTTGGCCATGTAAACAACAACAGTGCATAGTGAGCTTCCTGGAATAGGTTTCCATGGCTGAACAGCTGTATCCAAGCCTTACATCACAAAGTACAATGCAAAGCGTCTGATACAGTGGTGTAAAGCACGCGCCACTGGACACTAGAGAAGTGGAGACATGCGCTCTGGAGTGACGAGTCACGCTTCTCTGTATGACAATCCATTGGATGTATCTGGCGGTTGCCAGGAGAACGGTACTTGCCTGACTGCATTGTGCCAAGTGTAAAGTTTGGTGGAGGGGGGATTATGGTGTGGGGTTGTTTTCCAGGGGTTGGGCTTGGCTCCTTAGTTCCAGTGAAGGGAACTCTTAAGGCACTGGCATACCAAGACATTTTGGACAATTTCATGGTCCCATCTTTGTGGGAACAGTTTGGGGATGGCCCCTTCCTATTCCAGCATGACTGCGCACCAGTGCACAAAGCAAGGTCCATAAAGACATGATAGAGTGAGTTTGGGGTGGTGGAACTTGACGGGCCTGCACGAAGTCCTGACCTCAACCCGATAGAACACCTTTGGGATGAATTAGAACGGAGACTGCGAGCCAGGCCTTCTCATCCAACATCAGTACCTGACCTCACAAATGTGCTTTTGGAAGAATGGTCAAACATTCCCATAGACACATTCCTAAATCTTGTGGACAGCCTTCCTAGAAGAGATGAAGCTGTTATGTTTAAAGGGTGGGCCAACTCAATATTGAACCCTACGGACTAAGACTGGGATGCCATTAAAGTTCATGTGCGTGTAAAGGCTGGTGTCCCAATACTTTTGGCAATATAGTACACACACACACACACACACACACACATATACATAAACACCCACCCATGCACCACAAAGAGAGATAGAGAAACAGTGAGGGAGGGACAGAACCGAGAGAGATGTGTCAACATTGTTGCCAAAAACATTTTTGCTTTAGTTAAAAATTACAAGTTCTACATGACTCATGACATGTAAAGTAGTTTGCCATCAGCTCATCCCTCGCCACACTGTCCAAACGCTGTGATATGGCTTGTGAAGGCCGGAGTTCTGGCTCCGTATCCCCAGTCATGTGCCTGGATTCTTGCCTTTGCCTGCAGATGTTATTTAACACCCAGCGGGCAAGACTGATCGTAGCACACTTCTGAAGAGAATACAGTAGCTCACCCCCAGGCCAGGCCAGGCCGAGAAACTGGGCTTTCAGAAGACCAATTGTGGTCTCCACAACAGCCCGGGTTCATTACAAGGCCTTGTTATAGCAGTGTTCCGCTACAGCCTGGGGGTGTCTAATTGGAGCCATCAGACAGCATTTACATTTCTCCTCTTTCTTTACCCCAAGACCTTTCCTTTATATTATAGGACAGTAACCCCAAAGACTTTTTAATATGTGTAGCTAGCTTTTTGCATAGTCCAAACAGCTCCAATGTAATCAATAAGCAAAGAGAACATATATTGTCAAAGCTGGGCATTCGTGATTTTTTGCTTGTTAATTCCAAATCCAAAGAACCAATTTGTACATCTGAATAGCTTAGACACCAATCTACTTTTTTAAATGGCACACGCAAACCCTGTGGGCATTTCCTTCAAACTATCTGTAAATTCCTGTGTGGTGAAGGAGACAATCTACTTACTAAACAGCTCTGGGGCCATAGTTTAATATTTGTTTTTGAAACATGGCCCCAGGGCTCTTTCATAAGTATGTTTCTCTCAATGCTTGTTCTAAATATTTAGTTTGTTTTAAATTATTAGTCCCATTCACCAGTGAGACCCAGGTACGCCCATCTACTGTCCGGATGGGTGTACCTGGGTCCCAAAAAGCCATACGTCTGATGTGGAAACAATCTAAGCAACTCAACTATGCATGAAAACATAGGAAATGGGATAAAAATTTGAAATATTTGGCTGTAGCCAAAGGCTGTTTGTTCACCGAAGGGCTGCAGAGCGGCACAATAATGAGTGTCTGCAGGCAACAGAAAAGCATGGTGGAGGTTCCTTGCAAGTTTCTGCAAAAGGAGTTGGCGATTTGGTAAGGATCAGTGGTGTTCTCAAAGCTGAGAAATACAAGCTGACACTTATTCATCATGCCATACCATCAGGGAGGAGTGCGATTGGCCCCAAAGTTATTCTCCAACAGGACAACAACCCCAAACATACAGCCAATGTCATTAATAACTATCTTAGAAGTTATGGTTTGGCCCCCACAGAGCCCTGATCTCAACATCATCGAGTCAGCCTGGGTTTTCATGAAGAGATAGAAGGATTTGAGGCAGACTACATCCACAGAAGACCTGTGATTAGTTCTCCAAGATGTTTGGAACAAGGTACCTGCCGAGTATCTTTAAAAACTATGTGTAAGTGTACCTAGAAGAATGGATGCTGTTTTGAAGGCAAAGGGTTGTCAGACCAAATATTGATTTGATTTGGATTTCTCTTCTGTTAGTTTATTTTCAATTTTGTTAACCCCTTCATGACAGGAGACATGCACTGGCCATGAAGTGCCAAATTGACTGATGCCATACACTGTACTTGATCAGCTATTCGGGTAACTGCTGAGAATCAGTGGTTCCTTTCCCTAATGGATGCCTCAGTATTGAAGCATCCAATAATAAAAGAGTTAAGCTTGTACAGACACCTGATATCTTTCAGGGATCAGGTGTCTGACGGTGATAGCAGAGCGGTATTTACTCTTGCTGTCACAGTGACAGCCGGTATAGACCGGGATTAGGTAATCTCGATGTATATCAGCTTTTTTCTAAATGTTTCAACAATAGAAATATTTTGCTTCATGTTTCTTTTGGTGAAACAATGTTGCAGGCTTTTGATCTTATGGGAATGATCAGAAGCCTTTAGAGACACTGATCCTGACATGCTGTCAAGATGAGTCATTAAGGTTATTATTATGCTCTATGTTACTGGGGGACTAGAGCGGCTTGCTCAAGAAGGTTTTTTTTAGTTAAAAGAAGAAACTTTAAGACATCTGTTCATGTAAGTTTTAAATAAAGTTTTGATGGTTTTCCGCTATGAGGTATCTCTAGTTCTCCTATGAGCCCCATGTGACACATAGCTGATTACTAAAACTTTTATTTGTTGCGGACCTGGATTGAGGTGCATGGTGGCAGAAATACAGGTGAAACTCGAATAATTAGAATATGGTGCCAAGTAAATTTATTTCACTAATGCAACTTAAAAGGTGAAACTAATATATGAGATAGACTCATTACATGCAAAGCAAGATAGTTCAAGCCGTGATTTGTCATAATTGTGATGATTATGGCTTACAGCTCATGAAAACCCCAAGAACCCCAAATCCACAACCTCAAAAAAGTAGATTATTACATGCAATCAATAAAACAAGGATTGTACATAGAACAATATCGGACCTCTGAAAAGTACAAGCATGCATATGTACTCAGTACTTGGTTTGGGCCCCTTTTGCAGCAATTACTGCCATTACTTTTGCACGATATTCTAATTATTCGAGTTACACCTGTATAACTGAACGCTATTGACCATTTAGTATATATGATCCATCCTGAGTCTGGTGAGTGTGGTGTGGAATGTTGTGTGAAGACACTAAGTGGTATTGAAATTACTGCAAGCACACGGAACTGTTTTATGAAGTTCCCAGTGAGTGATGGAATATATTCACAGTTTGTGGAGCACATTTTAGTGTGTATTTGGACGTGAAGCTGGTGGATATTGTGCTTTATACACCATATATTTGTGGATCTATTGGACTATCACACACTGCATATATAACCTGATTTATTATATATAGATTGGTCTGTATATGAACCCCTTTATGATGGGAGATTGTCAGAGACTCACCCCGCAGCGGTCCGGCCGGGCATTGCAGCTCCTCCCCCGTCCCGGCGTCTCCTCGCTTCGGGAAAGACACGCAGACGGCCGTACATGGCTCCGCCCACCTCACGCCACTCTCCTCCATAAGACGGCGGGAGATTCAATTGCTCGGCGTTCTAGTAATGTGGAACGTTGAGCAATTGCTCCCTCCGTCCCAGCTCCACTCTCCATTCTGAATTAGAGCCCTCGGGTCACTCGAGCTCCATGGCCAACAGCCCTGCATGAGAGAGGTCTCTTTCGGATCCACTGTCATCTTCCTGCCAATTGGAGCCTGCTGAACTGCAAGTACATGTGCCCTCCGTGGCTTGTTTTACTAGATGCATTCATTCCTGTAGTAATCCCTGCATCTGTCGGTCTGTAGCGCTCCTAAACTCAGCGTGCCTCTCATATGTGTATATACTGTTTTTTTCTGAAATCCTAGGGATGTGAGGTGTTTCCAAACAAAGGACAAATAAATTAATTAATTTTAATGAATTTTTTTGTTTTGCTGTCCTTTTTTTTTTTTAGATTTTATTAATCCTAAGTGAGGCAGTAGGCACTCATATGTGATATAAATATATAGCCCCATCTGTCCTCTAAAAAACAATATATAATATGTGTGGGTGCAAGAAAGTATATTACTGCGGTGGAAGAATCACACAGCAAAAAGGTAAAAAGTGCGCCAGTCATTATTAAACAGAAACTAAAAACAAGCTCTGTCATGAAGGGGTTGATTGATAAAAATACACATTTAACACTTTTATTTCCCTGACAGCTACATGGCAGCACAAGAATGGGTGATGGCCCCGCCTCACTAACTGTCTGATAGTATAGTAACTTATAAATTTGAACACCCCACAGCAACAAGCGTTCCTTTTTTTTCCTCCTTTACAGTCTGAGTGCGGTGTGGTTTCTTACCTGGCTGGGGTAAAGCTTTGGCCGTCCACCCTGTCGGTTACCTGGACTTGGAAGGGTGCAGTCCTCCTGGTCACCCTAAATGGAGGTGATGGGGGAGCCTTTCTGCTGATCCTTAAGGTCAGGTTCTGCTTGGTAAATCTGAGCTTGCTGGAGGTGGTAAACACGGACCAATGGCCGACTGTATGCTCTGGAGCGATGTTGGGTTCCACGACTGTCTGTGAAGCCACTCTAGTGCCTCCTTCCCTCCGTGTGTGCAAACAGAGTGGCTGGAATGCAGGCATGCGTTCCATGGCACATCCTCATGTTCCTTGGCCCCTCCCCTCTCTATGCTGGTTAACACTATGAGCCTGCCGGGTGCTGGAAAGCAAGTGCTGCGTTCCACAATGCTGTCGGATGTGACATCATGGACCGGTGTTGCATCTGCGGGAGAGGTGGAGTTGGGTCTGGCAATGGTTTTAAAGCTGACTGTCTGTGCCAGCACAGAGCTGCCGCTTGGTCAGCCTTCTGTTGTGGGGAGCCGCTGCCACTCTGCTTTATTGTGGACATATTACCTGCAGTTCAGGTAGGTGAAGTACTTTATGCACTGGGTTTTGCCAGATCAGATTCCTATGGTATGGTGTATTCATGTGCTGTCTCTCTGGGGTTACAGTATGCCGTCCGTAAAAACCAACCCCTCCAAAAGATCAGCACTTACAGAGAAGGTAAGCAATCACCTGCTGTTCACCTTTCTTGTTGTCTGCTTCCAGCTGGATTCTGAGGCCTGGCATCAGTCCATCCAGGTCAGGCAGAAAAAGCTCCAAGATGCCTCGGCACAGCCGCAATTCGTCTTCATCTTTCAGACGCAGATCTCCTTCTGGGGAGAGGTAATTTTCTATGAGCCACCTGCGGAGAGAGCGGGACGGATCCCGCTCGCAGGCACACTTACATCCCTCTGGTGTCTATAATCCATCTAGAGCTGGCACACCTCCTCCACATCAGTGCTGGGCCTGTCACAATGTGGCCCTTCGGGGCAAGATGGCTTGCAAGTCCTGTTTTAATAAAGCTACCAGACAGAAGGAGAGCGACAATCTACAGGTTGTCTCGCTGATGAAACAGGTTTTTCAAGCAGGATTATGCCACTGCAGCACGTTCTGGAGACTATCAGGGAGCTTCTGGCTCGAGATCCAGAAGTCATCGTGAAGAGTTGAATCTCCATGCAGGAGCTATGGAGAAGCACATGGCGTCAGGTTCGTCTGACCATTCCTCAATTGGGGAGGATGATCAATTGGAAGCCTTTGACTTTACCATAGTGCAGCCATTCGTGAAGGTGGTGAGCCACGCACTTCTCTGAGAAAAGGCAAACCAGACAAGAAACGTAGATACTTCAAGCATATTAAAAAGGAAGTGTGCAGCTTTCCATTTATCGAGGAGATTAAACATATTATCTTTGAAGAATGGGAAAATGTGGATTGTAAGTCGATGCTAGGTAACCGTTTCTCTAAGCTATACCCCTTCAAGAAAGAGGAGGTGAAGTACCTTGAGGAATCACTCGTGGTAAATGCTGCCTTGATGCGGTTGGCAAGACATGTGACTCTACCTCTGGATGAAGCATATTAAAAAGGAAGTTTTTTGGGGGCGTGGTGTGGAGATGGCTGTATGAAGAAGCTCTTTGCAAGGCTCCGAGCTCGACTTACCATAATCGGCATTTTCCGCCAGCTTCATCACCCGTTACCCAGCATGGGGAAGCACAGCAGAACCAGAGGGGCAGGACCACTTTTAAAAGACTATTTGTCTGCTGGGTCCACAGGAGATATGGCCTTCTCCCCAGCAGCAGCCATTCCTAGGGGTGGACAGAGATCCCGATCGGTACTCAACTGGCAGTGACCAGGGAGACGAGGCTTCAGATCCTGAGCCTCTCTCCCCAACGAGTGACAGCGGCTCACGGGCCCCACTTCTGCCACCAGCCGCAGATGACACCAGTTCCTGGCCCGACCTGACGCTCGGCTCCTCTGCCGAATGGCAAGCCCTGATGTCATCACCCCCTGGAGCTTGCACACAGTTGGGACTACTTCTATGAGAGGTAGGGGACACAGTGTGATGCCTGCAGTGACCCCCTCCAACATGATCTCTCCAGGAAGATCACTCTGAACCCTCTCATTCCCCAGTATAGTGGCTGAGTGGACTTTCCCCCAAGTGTAAAATAACGGAGAGGACTCCTTGGAGTCTTGGAAATCAGACCCACACATGCCAATCCTGCAGGGCTCTGCAGCATGGCCCTCTCAGCCCTCTAGTTCTCAAATGACATGGAACTCTGACCTCAGGAATCTTATCAGGGCTCCCCCGACTAAAGCTGACCTGGAGAAACTGATCCCCAAGGAGGATTTTGAGGCCTTCTCTAATCGAATCCGCATATAAACAAGGCCTTGCTGAAATCAGGCAGGACGTCTCTTCTCTAACTAAAGTTTCTTCGGTCGAACATGCACATTCTAATCTCCTTCAAAGAGTGTGTACTTTGGTAATGTTGCATTCCACTTCTCAACACCAGCTTTCTGATCTATTCCTTCACCTAGATGACCTGGATAAGGGGTAGGAGGAACAACGTTCGAATCCGAGGTCTCCCCGAATCCACCGGTTCAGCTGATCTCAAGGCCACTGTACGTGACATCTTTAAAGTCTACCTTGATCGTCCTCCGAATACCCCTATTTAAATTGATAGAGCGCACAGATCACTGGGCCCTAGACTGCAAGATCCTGCCAGACATCGTAATGTTATTTGTAGAGTATACTTCTTTGCTATTAAGGAAAATAAGGAAACAATGATGCGCCAGGCATGGCACAGAGGTCCCCTTGATTTTGATGTGGGCTACTGTAAAAGTCTTTCCTGATCTTTCCAGACGCACCCTGCTAATGCGTTGCTTGATCAAGCCTCTTTTGGATGTGATTTGGACATCAGGAGCAACATGCAGATGGGGTTTCCTATTCCACCTTATTATACGGAAACAGGAGGCTACCTTGGTTCTGAAGAAACTACAAGCCCTATTCACCTTTCTGGAGATGGAACCTTTCCTGGTACCAAACTGGCTCCACCCCAACTTGGGATCAGCACCAGATCGATCCCGCTCGAGGGAACAGTCCTCTGTGACTCCAGTTTCTTCTCATCGTCGATCTAATGGCGGAGTATACCGGGGCCACAAAGAGCAAGACCCTCATCTGGATCCCAGATAACTCGTGAACTCTAACCAGCAAGATTGAGATCTAATGTCTTTTGTTTACATCTGCTTCTGTATTGACTGTACACAGTGGTCTTCTGGGCTCATGTCTGCTTAGTAAACACCATAGGGCTCCCCTGGGATGGTGCCGTGGAACCTGGCAGACCCTGTGTACTCTCAAACATATATGTCTTGGAAAAGTATATGATGACCAAAGGTTTCTATCGTTTTCTAAGTTTCGGGATTCCGCTGGTGGATTATCTTTATCTATGTTTTTTTTTGCAGGAATCCATGGGTGATGTGACCTCCCAGATCCTCCCTCATCAGCTACTGTACTCAGAGATAGGTGTGTAGATGAGGTGGAGGCATGGGCTGTCACTGATTCCTTTATCCCCATTATGCACCTCCTTATCCCCACTGATATATGGTGGAGGGTTGAACAGGATCTGGGAGGTCTTATCTCACTGTGCCCAACCATTGTACGGGTTACCAGAGTGGCGAGCTCTATTCGTCAAGGGGACTTTGGGTAGCCAGCTCTGTACCTTTGCTAATCTATACCTCCCCAATACCAACCAGATGTCCTTTTTGGATTGAATCTTAGACCACCTAGCTATATTTACAGAGGGGGTACTGGTGGTTGGGAGAGACTTCAACTTAGTTCTAGACCCTCTCTTGGACTCCTCCAGGACATCTTCTCATTCATCCTACTGACGCGTTCGTAAATGCCTAAGATTGCACCAGCTCATACATGTTTGGCGTACTCTCCATCCTACTGACAGGGATTATACCTTCTTTTCCAATCCTCATAATACCTATTCAAGAATAGATATGTTTCTCATCCTACACTGTGATTTATCCCGGGTTAGGGATGCGTCCATAGGCTCCATCTCTATCGCGGAGATCTCAATTGCTCTTGACTTCTCTCAGGGTTCATCGCCACAGTGGTCTTGGAGGTTGAACGAAGCTCTATTACATGACGTATCCATCTCCCAAGACATGCTGTCGGAACTTCGCTCTTATTTTTCATTACATTCGACTCCTAACTGTGATCCCATGGTTCTATGGGAACCCCACAAAGCATACACCAGGGGGACCTCATTAAACATGGCTCTCGGAAAAGGAAGGCTAAACTCGCTCAGATAACTGATCTACTGACCAAAATTCAAGACTTGGAAATGGCACACAAGCGGACACTTGCATCCTCTATCATGGAGAGGCTACCTTCTCTACGGCTGCGTTTGAAGTCGCTCTGCTCGTTCAGGGCCAAACGCGCACTTGCTAGATGTAGACTGACCTTCTACGAGTTTGGGGACAAGTGTGGGAGACTTTTGGCCCAAGCTTTGCGAGCACCACGGGAAAGGTCCTTCATTCCGGAAATTCAAACACGCATTCCTACTAAGGTCTCCAGAACTGATGAAATTGCTGAAGCCTTTCGACTCTATTATACATCCTTCTATAATCTTGGCTCTGATTCTGAAAACTCACATGACCCTTCCTTCACTGCTGCGGTAGACACATACCTGTCTGACTCTGGAATGCCTCATCTTTCAGAGGATGTTAATTCTTCCTTGAATAACCCTCTCACCATAGACTAACTTACTCGAGCCATTTCCCAGACCAATGTAGAAAAAGCACCTGGTCCGGAAGATTTTTTTTTTTTTTTTGAAATCTTCGTTTATTGAACAAAAGCGTAGTCTATCACAGGAACTAAACGTAAAAGGTCTGCACACAGGCAGCCAACTGTTCAGCATTGAATACAAAAGTGTACATATCATTACGAGCAACAAAACCTCAAGCGAGACAATATGTTCCAAGGCACAGTGGCATAGCGAATTGTCTCGGTCCCATCTACTAACCTCAAGCCAGCCACTGGTCAATTAGCATAATGCAGCAAACCCATTGTGTATTCAGTTTTCATCATACTCTAAGTAGCGGCCGTGTTTGGGGAACTGTTCCTTAAAGTAAGCTGAACAAGTGATTGCTAGACGGAACCCTCTCCGGTAGAGTCTAGAGAATCGTATCGAGCTGGAAGTCATGCTATCCTGTGTACACAGAGCCCCTTGCACGGGAGCAACTATCATCAAATAACTAGCAGTAGTTCTAGCGTGATCCACTAGGGATACAGAAAAAGAAAGGTTGGAAGAAATAGCAGCAAGTTTGAAAGTAATAGGGTAAGGGAGTCGGGAAAGCACAGGAAGGGAGGGTCTCTTGTCAACTCCAGTGTCCCCCTGGTGAGCAAAACAATTATCTGGTAGCTTCATACAGGACGACCGACCCACTTAGTTCTAGAGCATAGGACTTCCCTGAGGGAAGCGGCACTTAAGGGCCGCAATCAGGGGTCATAATCTGCAGGTATGCATCAGAAGTGGTGTAGTGCGTCCACGCTCTCCAGGTGTTGCAGAATCTCTCCTATGTGTTATGGACATTGGCTGTGAGATCCTCTAACTGGTGAATCTCGTTGACCTTTGAAAGCCAAAGGCGCAGTGATGGAGCTTGGGTCGACCTCCAGAGGGCCAGGACACACGATTTAGCGGCATTGAGCAAGTGAATCGATAAGGACGCCTTGTAGTTGCGCCGCGACAGACTGGTCATGTGCAGTAGAAACACAGCCGGACTCAGCACCAGTTCCGGTGTCACCAGTTTGTTGATGGTATCTCCCACCTCAGTCCAAAAGTCCTAGTCAAGGAATGGCAACTCCAAAAGATGTGCAACATAGTGCCCACCGCTGAACCACATCTGCAGCACCCTGCTGGAATGTTAGCGTTCATTTTGTGTAGGGCGTGTGGGGCCCTATACCACCGGGACAGGATCTTTTATCCCTGTTCCTGAAATCTGTTGGCTATCGAGCATTTAAGAGCAAAGTAGACCATCGTGTCCCTCTGCTGAGGGGTGAATGTAGTATCCAGGTCAGCTTCCCACCTCTGTAAGAACTGTGGGATGAAGTCCGATGGGGGGGGCAACTAGCAACTTGTAGGTCAGGGATAGTGCATGTCGGACTGGCACCCCCTTTCCACATATGTCTTCAAATGGGGTCAGTGGCCTGTCAATTTGCAACAAGGCGGGGATAGCCAATAGAAAGTGTCTGAGCTGGTAGGCAGACCAGACATCCAGGGGCGGCTCCAGCATGGATTGCAACGCGGGTACCCCCATCCAACGTCCCCTCGCTCTAAAGTTTTGTATCCAGAACTTATTGAGGCCAATTAAACTACGTAAGCATCTGTTTTCCATGCCTGCTGGAAAATCCGGGCCACCTATCATTGGGGTGAGCGGGGAAGGGAACGGGGAGATCAAAGAGGAGCGAAAGAGAGCTCTCGCAATCCTGAGAGTAGCTCCGATCATGGGATGTTGGGAACAAGGTGCAGGTATGGGGCCTGAGAGCCACGAAGTCCCGACAGCGGGGTCGGGGCGATCTTTAGTTCCATGTGCACCCATTGTTTATGAGTGGAATGGCAACACCAGTCTACGTTTCTATTGAGATGCACTGCTCTATAATAAAGAGTCACGTCGGGGTGCCCAATCCCGCCAGATGATTTAGGCATGGTGAGGAGGCGCCTGCCAATTCTGGGAGCCCCATTAGCCCAAACATACAGCAGAAACATTCGGCGGAGGCGAGAGAAGAAGGCAGGAGGCAGACGAATGGGCAGCGCTTGCATCAGAAATAAGATCCTGGGGAGTATGGTCATTTTAAGAGTGTTGCAGCGACCGATCTATGTCACCGTAAGGGCCTGCCATGCTCGTAAGTCCTGTTTGATCTGCAGTTAGAGGGGGGCAAAATTGGCTTCGTACAATGACTCCAGATCCGAGGTGATATGGGTACCCAGATATGGCAGGGAGCGGGCTTCCCACTTGAAGGGAAATTTGGCCTAGATCGAGCTCTGTTCACTCACGGGCAGAGTGATATTCAAAGCTGCCGATTTAGACTAGTTGATAGCCAGGTTGGAGAGGGAACCATAAATCTTGAACTCCCTCATGAGTTCTGGTAGGGAGACCTGAGGCTGGGAAACAAAAAAAAAAAGAAGAGGTCATCAGCATATGCGGTGAACTTATGTTCCATTGAATGACTCCAGAATCCAGAGATTCCCCTATTTAATCTAACGTGGCCCAGGAAAGGCTCCAATGCTAGAATATACATCAGTGGGGAGAGGGGAAAGCCCTGACGCGTACCATTCGTAAGTGGGAAGTAAGGAGACCTAGTCCCGTTAACCTTGATGGCCGCCGTAGGGTGAGAATAAAGTGCGGACAACCCAGATAACATATGAGGCCAGAGGCCGATATGGCGAAGGGTAGACCTTAAAAACAGCCAGTCCACCCTGTCGAAAGCCTTCTCTGCATCAACGGGGAAGATGTTGAGCGCGCCTCATGGATGATATTGAGGACCCTAGTGGTACTGCCTCCCTGGTCAAAACAAATCCCACCTGATCATCCTGTACCAGAGTTTGGATACATGGCGAGAGCCTAGTAGCCAGGATTTTCGCGAACAATTTTGGGTCCACGTTTAGTAGGGCTATGGGGCGGTAGCTACCACATTGTGCTGGGTCCTTCCCCTCTTTAGGGATCACAGCAACATGTGCCCTCACGGAGTCCACCGGAAAGGGCAGTTCTGGAGAATAGAATTGAAGGCTGTAAAAAAGTGAGGGGACAACTGATTCAGGAACTTTCGGTAGTACGGGATCGTGAAGCCATCAAGCTTTACTGGGTTTGGATTGTTTCAAAGCACCGGCCAGCTCATCCACGGAGATAGGAAGCTCCAAGCACTCCCTGTCCACCAGAGTAAGTGAAGAGAGGCTGGAGCCCCTGAGGTACAAGTCTATCTCCGCCGCCCGGGCCGGCGCCTCCCGAATCAGGGGGTCCGGTTGCAGATTGTATAGTCTATGGTAAAAGTCACAGAATTCCTCCACCATGTCTATCGATAGCATGAGGCGAGAACCCTGCCTGGACGTCATGTGAGATATGAAGGTTTTACCTCTCAGACCACGTAGAGCCCCAGCTAGGTACTTACCCGGTTTGTTAGCATACTCATACAGGCTCCTCCTTTCCCACATGGCCCGCCTCTTCACCCTTACAAAGAGGAGACCGCCTCACGAACCTGAACGAGTTTTTAAGCCGCCACCGCAAGAGACTTCTTGTGTGTCGCCTCCAGTCTGTGTAAGCAGCGCAGCAGAGCCTCAGTTAGAGTATTCCGCTCTCGTTTCAGTCTCGTGCCATGCTTAATAAGCACTCTCCGCAAGACACACTTGTGCGACTCCCACACAGACAGGGGGTCGACCCGTTCAGTGACATTTGTGCGGAAGTAGTCCGACAGGGAAGCCGTCAGGTCCGCACAGATAACGGGGTCCTGCAATAGCGAGAGTCATTGAGCCTCCAGGAGGATCACCTAGAGGGGGGAGCCAAAAGATCCATACTGGTCAGAGAGAACAGGCCAATAGAGGCCGATAGTACTCTAGTCAAGTCCCCATGTCGGGTGAAAAAAAACTCTATTCTCAAGTAGGATTGATGAACGGTCGAATAATAAGTAAAATCCCGCCCCTCCGGATATAGGGTACGCCACACGTCCATTAGATGGAGCTGCTGGAGCGCTAACTTGAGCTTTCGAAGGTAGGGGAATGAGTGGTGGGAGACACCCCTGAAGGTGTCAATAGTGGGGTCTAAAGCCATATTGAAATCTCCACCTAAAATCAGAGTTCCTTCCTGGAATTCCTCCAGGTGACGAAGAAAGGATCACAGGACCTGCAGCTGGTCCGAGTTGGGCAAGTACACATTTACCATCCCTTTACCACCAGAAACCGACCCATCTCATCTACCATTTGGTCAACCCATGTCCACAACACTGATTTGGAGATTGGGATACTCACTCCATTAGACCTGGAGAGCGGTGTCGCAGCGTGGTACAACACGGGATAATCACGATTTACCAATTTGGGAATTGCGTCCCGTTTGAAGTGGGTTTCCTGTATGAAAGCCACCTGGCTCTGGCTCGCCGCAAGTCAGAGAGCAGTCTTGATCTTTTTGGGGGGAAATTCAACCCCCTGGCATTCAGAGAGTATAGAGAAAGGGGGGCCATATTTCCCAACTGGCCTGTGGAGCACCTGAGGGCAGGCAAAAGAAGGGGGTGGGGGGGGGGGGGAGAAGGAATAGAGGTCTAGGGGTAAGTGCGAGGTCAAGACAAGTAAAGAGAAGAAGGTACAGTGAGTATAGGAAAGAGAGAGCAAAGAGAAATTCGCTGACACTGACTACAGGTCAGCCAAAACCTTTGAGTCACGCCCACCCCTGTACTGTTAGGGCGTGAGCGTGTAACCTATGGGGGTGAAGTTAACACAAAACAGTGGTAAAAACAATAGCAATGTAGGAGATGCATTAACTCGGCACCTCAACCTAGCATATAAGGTTTACACCTTATATATAATAATAATAGTAGAAGGCACTAACCCCCATATCAGAAAGCCGGATCGACCAAGGAAGGAGAGAGTGCTGCCCCACGGCACCCCCACGGGGGCCAACTTTCAACCGCCCTCTCCATGAACGGTCCGCCACCCCATATCTGAAGCACTAGACATATGAAATAACAAAACATAACATTGAATTAGTTAGCATGTAAAAGTGCGCCCGACACAATACATCACAGGGTGGGGAATTGGCCAAGGCTGTAGCACGGGCACCCAGGACACGAGGCACACGGTCCAGTTCCATTTCAGATGCTGGGGGTTTGTCCAGGTAGTGATTGAGAATCACCAGGACTGTGGAGCGTAGGTCCCGACCCGCTGTGGCTTCAGGGATGCCCCGCAGATGTAGATTATTGGATTCCTCCACCGTGGATACTCGGCAATCCAGGGAAGTCTCCCTCTGCACCTCCTGTCTGAGGGCCACCACGATGCGCATGGCCATATCCTCCAGGTCTCCCTTCGTAGTGAGGCGCGGGAGAATCTCTCTCCAGTCTCCCCCTCGCCTACCTCGGCCACAGGAGTCATCAGTCAGGATTTCCGGTGAAAGGATCGGCGATGGATGCCGATCGCGAGGCAGGCCCGTCACATCAGAGGGAGGCGCCGCCACCTTACCGCGGGTCTTGGAGTGAGTGGGGCCTGCCGTCGTGGAGCGGGTAGTCGCCATGTGCTGCGTGTCACCAGGTCTGCTCGAGGCGCCCGCGGGGACAAAGAAGTCTGCCAGGTCAGACTGTTGGAAGCTCCGGAGGCACACCTTACTTCCCTGCACCCATGACATCCAAAGAGAGGGGTTGTATCATCAACTAGAGAGTAGGCCGGTGCCGGGAGATGCAGAGCTCCAAGAAGACACGTCTTCACGTCGCCATTAGTAAGCCACGCCCCCCATCCTGAAGGATTTACTCTATTATACTACAGATGCTTTCAAGAACTTCTATCCCCGTACTTTCTCTATACAATCGATAGCATTGGAACTGGGGGCTTTTCCCCTGCAGACACCCTTAGAGCACATATAACTGATTCCTCAAGAGGGGAAGGACCCACTCTGTTGCTCTAGCTACAGGTCTATTTCTTTATTGAACGTAGACCTGAAACTCTTCACCAAAATCTTAGCCTTAAGACTTGCATCCTTGCTCCCATCGATAGTTTACACATATCAGGCTGGGTTTGTACCGACTAGAGAAGCAAGAGACAATACTTCTAGAGTCCTGGCTGACTTGCATGCCTCTAAATCTGAAACCGTTCCTTTTATGTTACGGTCCACCGATGCTGAGAAGGCATTTGACAGAGTGAATTGGAGGTTCATGGACTCTGTCTTGCAATATGTGGGCTTAAGTGGCAGGATGCTGGCATGGATTAGGGGGATTTATTCTCATCCTACAGTGCAAGTCAAGATTAATGGAGCTCTATCTCATCCTCTAAACATCACTAATGGCACAAGACAGGGATGCCCTCTATCCCCCCTGCCCTTTGTTCTTATATTGGAACCTTTTCTATGTAAACTAAGGTTTCATCCAGATATTGAGGGGCCTATCAATTAGTACGACTGCTCGTCAAAAAGTGCTGTCTTCGCAGATGACCTGCTTTTCTTTTTATTCAAACTGGTCATTTCCTTACCCAACTTCATGGCAAAATTCTGATTAGTCTTCTTTCAGCAGTGTACATTACGGGACACCACAATGTTCATGCAGACTTCCTCTCCAGCAAGGGACTGGACAACAACGAGTAGTCTCTGTCACCACTGGTCTTTTGGAAGCTGATGAAATGAGTCTTCCGGCCACAGGTCGATCTGTTCACGTCTCCAACCAATGCAAAGTTGCTGGATCTACTGTTGCAGACTTCCATGCCCCCAGGCTCTTGTGATGGACGCACTGACCATAGACTGGTGGTTAGAGGCAGCATGTACGCCTTACCTATGATGCCTCTCATTCTCAGTTTCTGAAGAAACTCCTGAGGGAGGTCAGGATACTGTCGGTGATTCCGAACTGGCCACGCAGTCCCTGGGATCCGCTCCTCCGGGATCTGGCAGGGAGCAGTCCGTATCCCCTGCTGCTGAGCAAGCATCTACTGACCCAGGCTCTGTTTCACCATCGGCTCACAAAAAACTCTGTCTAATGGCCTGGATATTGAGAGGCAAAGGTTAGAGAACGGGGGCTGCTCAGAAAGTGTGGTTTCCACGTTACTGAGATCCAGAAAGGACAGCACCAATAGATCGTATAACAGGATATGAACCAAGTTCAGGGAGTTCCTGCTCAAATTCTTCCCAGTGTCCCAGCGATTAGACTGGGTAATCACCCTGTGATCACTATTACCCAGTCTAATCGCTATGTCCTCAACTTGGTCCGCATTATTAGAGATTAATAGATCTAGAATTGCATTCTTCCTGGTTGCAACGTCAACCATTTGGTCCATGAAATTGTCCCACAACAGGTTTAGAAAATGGCCAGCCTTTATAGAATGAGAGGTTCCATTTGACCAATCAATGTCTGGATAATTGAAGTCACCCATTATAACAAAATGTTCCTGCATCCGAGCCAATTCTATTTGATAATGTAGTCGAGTCTCCTCCTCTTCACCTATATTCGGGGGTTTATAGCACACGTCCACAATAAGTTTAATACTAGATTCCATCTTATCTAGTTCTAGCCACGACTCTACACCCTCACTATTATCTGCCGTGATGTCATCTCGTCTATGTACAGTTAGGTTGTTTTTCACATACATGCATACTCCACCCCTCTCTTCTACCATCCCTGTCCCTCCTGAACAGGTTGTACCCTTGTACATTAGTTGCCTAGTCATGTGACCTGTCTAGCCAAGTTTCTATTATTCCCACTATATCGAAGCCCTGGATGTAGGAAGCACCTTGAGGTCCTATATTGCAGCCACAGCCAATGTCCGGTCTACGGACCACCTGTTTATCATCCTGGCAGGAGCCAGGAAGGGAGCCACGGCATCCATGATAACCATCGCCTCCTGGATGGTGAAGGTCATCTCCATGGCATACTAATCGAAGTGGTTGGTGACTCCGGAATCAGTTACGGCACATTCGACTCGCAGCATATCTACCTTTTGGGCAGCCATGAATCGTGCGTCACTGGAGACTATATGTGAAGCAGCCATGTGGTCTTCGATCCACACATTTATGAGACATTACTGTGTTGAGCCTGCTGCGTTGACCACGGTGGCGTTTGGACGTAGTGTCCTTGCTACAAATGCCTCTGTACAACATTAAACTTATCTTCAGCATTATCCTAACTTGTTTGATCTAGTTAATTCACATTTGTGTGCCGACATGGAGCGGTCATGGAAATCAGGAAATTTTAATTCATACTTACCGCAATTTTCCTTTCCTGATGGCTCCATGGCAGCACAAGAATGCCCACCCAGCCGGAGTTGCTAGTCACGTAACGTTGGTTGTTGTGGGTTGCTGAAATTTATGAGTTACTATCCTATCAGACGGGTAGGGAGGCGGGGCCATCCCTCATTCTTATGCTGCCATGGAGCCGGCAGGAAAGGAAAATTGCGGTAGGAATAACATTTTTCCTGATTTCGGATAGCATTCTTACTTTACAGAATATTTTCACACATGCCTAAAACTTTTGCAGAGTATTGTGTATATATAGTCAATGCCCTTTTCTTTTTTATGCATTTTTAATATTAGAAGTAAGCCACATAGGTTTTATTTTTAAGAACAAAACTGAAAAAAAGGATGGAAGTTTCCAGTGTCAATATGTTTTGTGCTTGCAAAATGCTGGAGAAGGAACTAGTCTGTGAAATAGTCTTTGGATTTACAGGAATTTTGGACAATATTTAACTGTTTTATCTCTTTGTACTGGCCACAAAACCTTGTAAATCTATCTGTGTCACCGACAATGCTGAATATCCACACTATGTATAAATAACACACAGGGACACACCGTCAGAGAATCCTTATTAAATTTCTGATTTGAAGATTTTTTTTATCCCCAAGGTTTTTCTTTTAAGCTTTACAATGAAGATGTTTATTGGTATTGTTTTTCTTTTTTGGACTACATTATGTACAACCAATTGCCCTAATTCACCCACTGACAACCTCAAGAACAATGCAGAGAATGCAGAAAAGGTCAGAAAACTAAATGTAAAGACTATCGATTATCTGAATAACATTTTACTTTACATGAAGCTTCACTTTTCACACAAAACAGATAAATACATTTCTTTATTTTCCCTAAGTTACTATTTACAGTTTTGTGCTTTGTCTGCATATTCTCCCGACTATAACTGCATCTAAAGCACATGAAGTATTTTGCATTATTGTTGCATTTCCCACCATGTGGTTGATTTTTTTTTATCTGCTTGTAGCAGTCTAGCTCCATTTGTATTTTCTACAAAATGAGACTGTTTTACATTTAGAAATCCTGCGGCTGCAGAAAGAAACAGCAATAATGAAGTCCTCTTGCATAACAGTTTTTAGAAATTTACAGTTTGGTAAATTTTGATGACTAATTTTCCTCAGAAAATAGAATGATTTTTATTAAACATGCACACAAATATGTCCAATGTAAATTAAACCAGGGGAAAATGTTTCATCAGGTTTTAGCGGGTTTGGTGGTTTGTTAGTGGTGTTTACTTTTCAGGAGTGGACCTAATCACAGCAAGTACTGACTTATTTTACTTTTTCATCATGTGTAAATTGAACAATTTGACTTCAGGGTGGGGGAGGGGTGCAAAGAGTAGTCAAAAACAATGCAGATCAAGTAAAATATAACACTTTTTATCTTCCTAGGCTTTAGGCTAAGGAACTGTTCCTCAAAAAGTGCACACTAAATCAAATTTTAATAAAAATTAAAATATAGCTGCAAACAGCAATAAAAGTGACCAAGCATTGGAACCTGATTATAGCACATGAGAAGATATTGCAGTTAGAAATATGAATAGCAAACTTAGACCTGTACAACTGGATACATTTTCATAAATTCTAATATTTTTACCAAATTCAAAATTGTCTGCCAACCTTTCACATCTATATTTCCTTTGCACGTATGTTGCTGAGTAATTTTGTGTATCAAATTTTAAGATAGTTCAGTAGTGATATAAATATACATTTGTGCAATTTGCTGCAATGTTAAATGTGGTTGGCTTGCGTCGGCCATATTGATGTTGATATTCACTTCCTATGACCAACCTTTAGTAGGGGAGGTGGCAGTGGAGATGTGTGCCAAATTTTGTATTGTCATGACCTACAGTTTCAGAGATAACAATGTTTGTAGAATATTGTGCAATCCAATATGGCTGCCAAACTATGTGGTCGATTGACTTGTAAAACACAAGTCTTAGTATCTCTCTATAGACTTCTACAACTGGGCATGATTTTTAATGAATTATATATTTTTTTTATATTTGAAACGGCCATCGAACTTGGAACACATATTGTATTTGGAAGTTATGATTTGGAGTTATCATATGTTTAACAAGTTTAACATACTTCAATAGTGCTATAAATGCACATTTATGCAATTTGCTGCAATGTTAAAGTGATTGGCTTGTGGCAGCCATATTGATTTTGGCATTGACTTGCTTTGATAGTATCCATGGTGGAGGAGTTGGCCATTTTGCATTGTTCCGATAAACAGATTCAAAGAAAAGATGATTGTAGAATATTATGCAATCCAATATGGCTGCCAAGCCATGTGGTCAAATGACTTGTAATGAACACATATGACTGTAGAACACCGCATATCCTCACATAGCAATTTGTATATCTGTAGCTTTAGCGGCTATGAAAAAACATGTTTGAATATTGTGTGAAATATGTTTGCTATAACAAAGATGTCTGCCAAAGCATGTGACCTATGACCTTTATGTTGCCAAAGATTAAACACAGCACAGTTCTTTACTATTGTGCCAAATTTAATGAGTGTTTAAATAATGTGGTTATCATTAGCATTAAATAAGAAGGATAAAAAAAATAGGAATATTTGTAGAATTTGACACAATTCAATATGGCCGGGAAAGTATGTGGTCAATTGACTTGTAATTCTTAGTTCTATGTAGATCACAGCATACCTTTAAACAGCAATTTGTACATCTGTAGCTTTAATAGTTTCTGAGAAACGGATGTTTGAACATGGAGTCACCTAAAACAAGATGGCTTCCAGGGAACGTGACCTATGACCTTTATGATGCAAATGATTAGGCATAGCATATAGAACTCTACCATTGGGCCAACTTGCATGAGTTTTTGAGTAACAGTGTGCCATATTGATTTTGGAATTGACTTGCTTTATTACTCCATGGTGGATGAGGTGGCCATGGACACGTGCCAAATTTCGCATTGTTCCAACAAACAGTTTAAAAGAAAAATTGATTGTAGAATATTACACAATCCAATATGGTTGAGAAACCATGTGGTAAAAAGACTTATAATAAATATATATGACTGTAGAGCACAGCATATCCTCACATAGCAATTTGTATAAAATATAAATAAAAAGGTTACCCCATAGTTCTCTGTTAATGAAATAATGGCTCACATCTGTTCCATGCTTGGCATACAACAAAATTTGGTGAGTGTCTACCATCCATAATCAAATGGATGGGTGGAAAGTATGTATAGGCTGTTATAAGACAAAACTATCTAAAATTTGCAAGACCATAGGAAGCTTTGAATAGGTTGTCTGTCACAGACCTTGGGAGTACTAGAGTCGGAGAGTGTGGTGTGTGGGTGTGTGTGTATATATATATATATATATATATATATACACACACACACACACACACACATATATACACACACACTGTATATTGTAATGTAATTATGAATCTGTGGTATTCAGGACCTCATAAGATGAGCCATTATGTGTCCTGGTGTCTCACATGCTATGGGCTAAGAACAATTATTTATCTGTTAAGGGGGGCACATATAAAGGAAGCAAAATATTTAATATATGTGTTCAATGGTACATTGAACACATAGGAATGAGACCTAGGAAAAGTATAAAGTTAAACTAAAGTATAACATTATAAGCCAATTATATTGTAGCCCATATGGTTGTATTGTAAAACTTCTTATAAGGGGCCTGTAAGCTCTATGTTTTTAAACTTGCTTATACCTGTTCCCAGCTGCAGCTGGTATCATTAAACCTGCTAAATAAAGCTTCCTCCTGCTCCAATCTTTTTCTATTCTACTTCACTGTTAACAAAAATGTAGCTTATTTGTGCATCACTCAGCTGTAGATCTTTAAATTTTATATAGAACCCCTAAGAGCTTCTGCTTTTGAAGGGGACTTCAGAAGGGGGTCGCTAGAAATCTGCAGGGGGGAGTTCCCCCGGATTCCAGCTGGTAGCCCAATTTCAGGGTTTGTAGAATAAATGGGCTTGGGGAAAATGCTTGCCAACTTTGGGAGAATTTTCCTAGTCTTCCCCCCACCTTTAAGACGCCGTCATTGTGACTTGTTACGTGGGTTGGAAGAAGCATTGAACAGGAACCCTTCTTTATCCAATTTTCTTTTTAAAAGACTAGCCTTTATTTGATTCTTTCTTTTTCAGATTTTTCTGGCTACCAGACCTTTGGCCACGCAAATTCTGCTTGTATTGAACCCTTCTGGGTACTGGAAAACCCTTCTTTTTGTCAGTGGAGCGATCCAAGACTGAGTAATTCTGCCCCAAAAAGAAGGTCACCTTTGAAAGGAAGCTCACAGGGGTGCGATTTCGAAGACAAATCACCCGACTAGGTTTTTAGCCAGATGGCTCTCCTTGAAGCATTAATCAGTGCTGCAGACCTGGTTGCACATCTGACTGACTCTGTAGAGGCATCAGCTATGCACGCCACCACCTTAGAAAAGGACTGGGAGGGATTCTAGGATAAGCTCTCTACAAGAGCCAGACTCTAAATGAGATTTCAGTTCCAACAATCAAAGATCTAATGTAAGAGTCACACAAGTAGATGCTAAAGCAGGTCTTAAACTGGCTGCCCCTGCCTCCTAGGCTTTTCTAAGCAACCCCACAACCTTTTTAGCTTCCATGTCTTCGAAGGCCAAGTCCAGTTTCTTAGAAACTTTAGATGAAGAGGCATCTAACTTGGGGCATCTGTCCCATAATTTTAAGTCTTACTTTGAAAAGTGGTATCTCCTTGAGATTGGAAGGCAAAAGAAGCCTTTTCCCTGACAGCTCCATGGCAACTGGGTATGGGATCCACCCGCCTCTAATCTGACAAGACCAAAACTCAAATTTGACACAAGCCCAGTGTGATGGACTGAACCGTCACTGGGGCAGTTGGAGGAGCCTGGGGGCTAGCCTCCTTACTACTGACTTTAGACCTAGGACTATGGAGACCCCCCTCGGACCTCTTGGGGATACAAGGAACTAGTATCCCAGGTTTTATGTGGAGTGGATATACTGCATATTTCCCCTGGCATTACATTTAAGTGACCCTGTGCCCATTATAGGTACAGGGTGTGAATCCAGCAACACCAAAGGGGTTAATTCTGGAGTGAGACTCCTATTTACCTTGTTAGTCAAATCTCTTTGTCCATTTGTGTGATTGGGTTAACAACAGGATTAACTTAACTTGACACTACATGTAGCCGAGTCATTTGACATATGATAGACACTCAGGTGATAATCCCATCATGTGTCTCCTTTCTCCCTACTCTTTGATTAAGGAATTGGGGAGGGGATGGTCTGCTTTCATTGTTTGAATGTCTGATTGTATTATGTTTTACAGTAGACTCCCATAACTGTATATATACTGTGTATTGTGCATTTTCAATAAAGTCAGTTCCTGTTTTCACTTCCACATTGGTGTTGTCTGATGTTTGAGGTAAATCTTTATTAATTGGGAGTTTAGTCTTCTGTCCTAATATATATTGGTTCTGTCCAATAATTAGGCAGGTTTGGGCTGAGGACGCTAGAATGCGGGTTCCAGCGTAGAGGAAGCTGATTTCTGACGGAGGAACTCAGTCAGGGAACCAGGCGGTCCGTCACACCCAGCATTTGACGTTCCTCCTTATTCCTCCTTTGTCAATCTGAAAGGAGTGCAGTAGTTCGCTTACTTGGCTGGGGTAAATCCCTGGCCGCCCCCCCCCTTTCCCATACATGTTTGGGCGCCCTTGTTTATTCTAAAGGTTTGTGAGAGAGGAGTCCCACTGCTGGTCTTCGGGGCACATCCAGGTGGATCCTGATGGATGGCATCCTGCCTATTTGCTTTCCTAGTCCTTGTTTTAGTGTTTGTGGAATGCATGTGATGCATTCCATTACAGAGATCGTTGCGCTTGCTCCTGTGTCCAGATGCCAAGTGGGGATGCGGCACGGTGTGTTCCATTATGGTTGTGTGGCTCTGCGCATGTGCTGTGGACATTTGTTCTTCCCCGGCTTCTGCAATTTTGGGAAGTGGAACACAATTTGCGTTCCACTGCTTCTGTCGGCATGCGACGTGGGCGGTGCATGCGTGGTTGGCTGCCGACGTCACTGTAGGAGGCAGGGACATGACCTGGTGGTCTTTATAAGCAGACGCCCAGTTCTTATGGCAGATCAATCGTCTGCCACCTCGTGTCTGCCTGCCCTCTGTTTTTAGGTGTGTTTCGGCCATCATGGTTCCCTATGGTTCTCTATATATCTGCGCTCCCTGACCTTGCATTGGGTTATTTTTCAGGATGTCATCTGATAAGCTGACCCCCTCCAAAAGGCCACCTTCTGCAAAGAAGGTAGGCGACTGCTCGTATCCAAGCCTTGGCTTGCCAGTCCTATATGTATTTACTAATTTTGGGTTACCATTTGTTTTATAGCCCATCCAGATCAGTGCGAGATAACTCTAGGCTGCCTAGGAATAGGCATAATTCGTCATGCTCAACAAGACACAAATCTCCTGCTAGAGAGAGATATACAGTGGTACCTCGGTTCACGAACGCCTCTGTTCAAACAATTCGGTTCGCGACCAGGAAGTTCATCAAAATTCTACCTCCGTTCGCAAACTCTGTCTCGGGTGAGGAACACGACCGCGGCCATCTTCCCCGCTCTGACACATGGTCGTGGCTTCCTGTACTTGAGATTGCGGTCGCAGACAGGGCTGTGGACACTTACTGTGAAGCTTTTTTGTGTGCTTTGTAGCACAGTACTGTACAGTATTACTGTATTTAATCCAGCATGGCTCCCAAGAAAGTGCAGAGCAAGCATGGTGGGAAAAAGAAAGCGCAGAGCATTAATGAAGGTGACAAGAATGTGCAGAGCGTTAATGAAGGTGCAAGAATGTGCAGAGCGTTAATGAAGGTGACAAGAATGTGCAGAGCGTTAATGAAGGTGACAAGAAACTGGTGGTTCATTTTTTTTTCCCATATGGTTCCGAACGGATTAACCTGATTTACATTGAACCCTATGGGAAAATGTGATTTGGTTCACAACCAATTTGGTTCGCGACCAGAATCGTGGAACCAATTAAGTTCGTGAACCGAGGTACCACTGTATAAAGAGAATGGAACAGGTCTTTTTCTATGGACATTCTAGTCATTTTGGCTCCTGTTGTTTTCCTCAGCAACGCCCAGTTCAGTATAGGGCCTGCCATAATGTGACACTTCCAGGGAAAACAGCATGTGAAAGATGCTTTAATTAGGCAACAAAGGGGAAGGACACAGACAATCTGCAAGTGGTACTCATGTAAGGGGCTTTGCAGGATCTGTGGGGGGCTTTGCCGGGTCTCAGGGGGGCTTTGCAGGATTCATAGAGAGCTCTGCAGCCTGCAAAGCCCACCACAGATCCTGCACAACCCCCCTGAGATGCTGCAGGATCCGTGGGGGACTTTGTCGGGTCTCAGGGGGCTTTGCAGGATCTGTGGGGGGCTTTGCCGGGTCTCAGGGGGGCTTTGCAGGATTCATAGAGAGCTCTGCAGCCTGCAAAGCCCACCACAGATCCTGCACAACCCCCGAGATGCTGCAGGATCTGTCTGGGGCTTTGTCGGGTATCAGGGGGATTTGCAGGATCTTTGGGGGGCTTTGCCGGGTCTCAGGGGGGATTTGCAGGATTCTTAGCAGGCTCTGCAGCCTCCAAAGTCCACCACAGATCCTGCAGAGCCCTCCTGAGATCCTGCAGGGTCTCTGCAGGATCTGCAGGGGGCTTTGCTGGGTCGCAAGGGGGCTTTGCAGGATCTGTGGTGAGCTCTGCAAGGTCTATGGTGGGCAGAGCCCACCACAGATCCTGCACAGCCCCCTGAGACTGCAGCTCCTCAGGGGGGCTGTGCAGGATTTTTGAAGGTCTCAGGTGAGCTTTGCAGGATCTGTGGCGGGCTCCACGGGGTCTATGGTGGGCTCTGCAGGGTCTCAGGTGGGCTTGGCAGCCTGAGACCCTGCAGAGCCCATAACTGCTGGCGATCCCGAGCTCTGCTGTTGCCGGTGTAAGCCCGGGACCAGCACAGCAGCTCTGCGGCCGGAGATCAAACGGGGAGCAGTACACGAGCTCCGTTTGATCTCCTCCTCCTCGTCGGATTGCAGGAAGTGATGTGTACTACATCACTTCCGCATTCCTCTGTCACTATCCGGTACAGAAACTGGAGAGAAGCTGGTGAAGCAGGTCTCTGCTTCATCAGCTTCTCTGGGGGTCCCTAGGTGACATTAGGGGTCTTAAAGACCCCTGATGTCTCCATAAAGAGGACCTGCCACTGCAAATTAGCTATCACATACAGAGCTTGTTTGCTCCCTATGTGATAGCAATAAAGTTAATTTTTAAAAAATGGTTTAAAAAAATGCAAGTTAAAAAAAATTAAAAGTCACATATCAAAGCAATAAAAAAAATGTAAAAAAAAATGAAAGTCCCCCACATGCATGCGCAAACATGCCTTGAGTCCGCCTAACGACAATTACATCCATTGCGCCGCACATGTTACATATCGCCGCAAACGTCGGCGTGAGAGCAATAATTCTTTTAAAGCGTCGGCTATGGTCAATTTTGGGTATGGTAGTTTTTTGCGGTTCAGCGGGTGCGCGCAATTATAAAGCTTGACATGTTTGATGTCTATTTACCCGACGTGACCCTGTGTTTTATATTTTACCAAAAAATTGGGTATTAATGTTTTATAACATAATGTAGGGAGAACAGGGTTTTTTTCAAAATTTTCGGTACTTTTTTCATTATATAGTTTAAAAAAACCCCGTAGTGGTGACTAAATACCACCAAAAGAAAGCTCCATCTGTCCCCAAATAATGGTATAAAATTAATTTCAGTACAGCGTTGCATGACGGAATAAATGTCAAAATACTGCAGCGCTGAACACTGAAAAATGGCCTGGACAGGAAGGGGGTATAAACACCCCGGTCAGCAAGTGGTTAAACACATGAAGGAAATGTTGAGTTTCCCTTTCTTTGAGATTAAAGAGATAATTACAGACAAGTGGAGTCGGGGGGAAGTCCTCATTCTGTAATTGTTTTTCCAAGTTTTATCCCTTTAAAAAAACTTGAGTCTCCGGTGGTGGATGCAGCCTTAATGAGGCTTGCCAAGCATGTTACCTTGCCCTTGGATGATGCCGTCATGTTTAAGGATGTCTTGGATAGGTGTGTCGACCTAGACTTGAAAAGATTTACTCAGCAGGTGGTGACTGTAAAGCAGCTGTAGCTTTGACAACAACTTCCAAGCCTAGGTCGGAGGGTAGCCTTGCCTCCTCTCTCACGTTGTCACGCTGCTCCTCCCTTCTAGACGGCTTAAGTCGCAAGTTTAAAATGCATCCCTTCATATTTTCTCAGTAATAAGAAGTTGTGTATTGGAGCCTTTACTGGTGTAGAGTTGCAGAAGCCTTTTCATTTGTAGTAATACTATCTGAAAACATCCATACCCGAGATCCATTCTAAATCTTTGCACAAATTGAATGGAACGTTATACCGTAGCAGCTATTGAAATTGTCCATTCCATGGCCAGAATTATGTTGCATTCAGTCAAAGGAAGGGCCCTGGGTGTCGGATCCCACCTCAAAACAGGGGTGGTGTGAATTCACTTTTGAGGGCAAGTCTCTTTTTGGGAAGGCCGCAATTTCAAAGGCCACAGGCAGTAAATCCAGTTTCATCCCGCAGGACTAAAGATTGTTGAGGCAGGCAAACTTGCGCTTCAGGAGGTCATCGCAGAGTGGCTTCAAAGATCATAAGTCCTACAAACCATGCAAGGGGTTTTGTAGACCCTGGAGAGTGTCAGCTTCTTTTCAAAATCCAAGTATAGAGTCTCCTCCTTCAGGAAAGCATGCTCAGAAGGCTTTTTGAGGTGCCCAGGTTTGCCAAGTGGGAGCCAGGCTGTCCAGGTTCCAGCAAATCTAGGTGGACAATAAGAGACTGTCGGGTGTTGGAAATCTTGGCAAAAGGCCATACTTGGCAATTTCACAAATATCCTCACCTGTCATTAACTTCAACTAAGATACCGGCTTTCGCCCTCAAGAGGGACATCCTGTTGTCCTATGTCAAGACCCTTCTGGCTCAAGGTGAAGTGGTAACAGTCCCTCAACAAGAGCGCTTGTCTGCAATGTATTCTCCACTATTACTAGTGCAGAAAAAGCACAGAGACTGGAGACCAGTAATAGACTTGACAGTGTTGAAAAAGTACATCAAGAAAAGAGCATCTGAAGATGGAGTCCTTCAGACAATTCTAAAAGTCATCCAACCTGGGGATTGGCTTCTATATATAGACTTTAACCCCTTCATGACTGAGGCCTTTTTTTTATTTTTTGCACCCATGTTATATTCCACATTTTAGGCCTGAAAATTACTTAAAACCCCCAAACATTATATATTTTCTGAATGCCAAGACCCTATACAATATAATGGTGGTAGTTGCAAATTTTTATGTTGCGCAATATTAGCGCAACTCCTTATTAAACCCCAAAATTTAGTGACAACTTTAATTAAATGCCCCAAAACACAACAAAATACCCATTTTTTAATGAAATATAAAAGATTAGTTTACAACGAGTAAAACGATACTCCACATGCCCAGTTTACAAATTGCGTGCGTCCGTAAAACGGCAAAAAACTGCAGTAACCCCAAAAAGCCCATAGAAGACGCTTTAAAGGCCCCCACAGGTCATCAATTTAGAGATACCCCAAAATATTGGCCCTAGAATTATTGCTCTCACTCCGGTGTGCGTGGCGATACCCAACATGTGTAGCGCGTTCGTCGTTTTCATACGTAGGCGCACCGACGCGTGTTTACGTGGCGACGCGCATGCTCGCGGGGGCGGGGACTTTAAACATTTTTTTTATTATTTTATTTAATTTTAAAAACTGTTTTTTTTTTTAAACTTTACTTTGACTGCTACCACATAGGGGTGCTTACAAGCCCTCCCATGTGATAGCAGATGGTGGTGACAGGTACTCTTTAAGGTGATGCTGGGAGCGACGTACCAGTGCATCTGAAGTTCCAAGGAGTTTGGTGCTTTGCAGTTGCACATTTTGATTACCTATCCTGCATTAGTCTTGGCAACTCTTGAAGACTTCGGTTGGATGGTCAACATGGGGCCCTTGCCTTCCAAACAATTTGTCTGTACTGCTGGAGGCTGAAGAATTTAGACCTAAGGATTTGGATCAGAGGTGGTGTGATGCTTGATGTGTCAAAATTCAGGTGGCGACTTCCGATACGGTGATGTAGAGATCAACAGTTGGATAAAATATAAGCACGGTGAGTGATCTGATGTGCACAGTGGTCTGGTATAAAATACATATACTCACCATTGAGTAAATGAGGTTTGCGGGCTCAGCGACGATGATCCATACAGATGATGTGGAGAGCAATATGGTAACCAGGAATAAACTTTTGTAGTGGATTCTTGGATGTGTCAAATCTGTTCACGTTTTATAATGCGTTGAGGAAGATTCTTTAAGGTGGTTAATCGATTGTTGATGAGTAGACAGACCTTCAAGAGCTGCCTGCGTCTGACAGGAGCAAAAGAAAGTCCAGCAATGGTTTCTGTGGTGTTTGGGAGGTGAGGCAAGGAGATGATAAGGGTTGAGGTGGGGGAAATGCACGACCCACCTGTGACGGACCCCGGTACTCAGGATGAGATCTTTAGCTCCCAGTTTCACTGGTCGAGACCCGAGTGTAGGGCGAAACAAACTCTGATTTATTCAGAGACTGTGCAACCTTTTATACGCAAAGTGATCAGATAAAACTAAAATCCCATCACATCCCCATTCCCCTCTCCAGACATTCTGTCTTCACAACACTACAGGGGTCCACCTGCTAAATAGTTCCAGACAGCCATAGCAGAAGCCTGGCCAGAATGTCATTGTTCTGAGCTCCTTCAGGAACGAGGGCTGGTGCTGACAGTCTTTTCCTAAACAGTATACCCAGTATAACCCACTTAAACATAACCAAACACCAATACACATTTAACTCATAAACTCATCACCATGTCATCCCACCACCAACCCAGGTGGGGTGGACATGACCCAGGTGCGAAAGATAGTGAGCACCTTTTGGAGGTGGATGGAGAAAGTGTCGATCTGCCATTAGTGTGGAATGGCCGCTCAGTGAAGGAGCGGTGGCTGGTGGTGGCAGTGGAGGAATATGAGCGTGGACGAAAATGAGGGCTGTGTGGCACGGCTCAGATGTCAGTGGGAGAGAGCCGGCAGCCAAATCGGCGGCGATCCGCCGTGAGGTCACACAGGGACTGGAGGTGGCTAGTCTTGGGAGTGAGACTAAGAACTGTTCCTGCGAAGGAACAAAGCTCTGTTGCTGTCCAAATGGAGCCTGGCCATGAACTGCGGTGTGGAGAGGGACAAGCACGGTGAGGTGATGGCAGAGCGGTCAAGCGTTTGGTGAATGGTGCCTGGCCACAGCATGTGAAGTGTGGAGGACCAGGCACAGTAGATCAGTGTGGGGGGGAGATGGCAGCTCGTTGGTAGATACGGGACCTGCCCGGAGGCCAGCTGAAGTGTCAAAACGAATGTTGTACAGCAGTGAAAAGAGGATACACGTTTCGAAGATCTTTCTTCTTTCTCAAGACAAGATGAACTGAATGGCTCCAGGAGGGCAATCTTCTACAGTGCCATTCCCTTCTGCCAGTAGTGTCAGATGCCAGCATGACAGGTTGGGGGGCTGTCAGGGTTGGAAAACTCAAGGTCGCTGGGACTTTCCAGTGAAGGGGTGACCTCCAATGTCCTAGAGCTGTGAGCAGCGTTTTTAAGCCCTATTATTCTTTCAGGACCTGATACAGTGAAGTTCTGTTTTGTTAAAGATGGACAACACCACAGTGGTTACCTATATCAAGAAACAAGGGGGTACCCACAGACGGAAGCTTCTGCCAGAAGTAACACCGATCATCACCTGGGCTCAGGCCAACCTTAATAATCTATCAGCAGAGTACATACTGGGGCACTCCAATCTCCAGGCAAATTAAGTGTCAAGATCTTATCTGGACAGCAATGAGTGGTCTCAATCTCCAAAGGTCTTTCAGGATCTGGTGGAATGGCCCTTCCATGCACAGGTGGATCTTTTTGCGTCCCCTGCCAATTTGAAGTTACCAGTCTTTTACTCCAGACGGCCATGTTCCCGGGCAGCAGCTTCAGATGCTCTGACGGTGGATTGGAAGTTTCACATGGCCTATGCCTTTCCGCCCCTCATTCTCAGCTTCCTGAGGAGGCTCCTGAGGCAGAACATCACAATACTGGTGGCAAATTCTACGCCAGCTAGCCTGGAAAGGTCCCTTTCCTCTGCCAGTAATCTGCTGTCCCAAGGTACGCTGTTACACCCAGCTCCAGAAAAGCTCTGTCTGATGGCCTAGATTTTGAAAAGCAAAGGTTAAAGAATATGGGGTGTTCATGGGTATACGCAGTAGTTAAAACCTTACTCAATTCGAGAAAAAGTAGTACCAATAGTACTTATAATAGTGTGGAGCAAGTTCCTAGAGTTTGCAGCTCTACAAAGCTTTTCCTCTGAGACGCCTCAGATCAATCACATTTTGGACTTTCTTCAAAGAGGACTTGACATGAACTTGAGCTTCAGTACACTCAAGGGGCATGTGTCTGCTATCTCAGAATTGAATAGTGTGCAGTGGGCCGCTAATCCAGTAATTGTGCAATTCTTTAGAGCGGTGTTGAGAGTGAAGCCTCCAAGTATGGGTCTGGATGTTGGAAGCACTTTGAAGGCTTATATTGAAGCCACATCTGAAATGAGATCTTCAGACCACCTCTTTGTTATTCCAGCAGGTTCAAGAAAAAGTTCTAATGCATCTAGCAGAACTATTGTGTCTTGGATGGTGAAGATCATGTCCTTGGCATACAAGGCAAAAGGGTTGGCGATTCCTGAGTCAGCAATGGCACACTCTACACGCAGTTTTTCGGCCTCTTGAGCAGAGGAGTCAGGTGTCTTCGGAGATTCTGCAAAGCAGCCATGTGGTCCTCTATGAATACGTTTGTGCCATTACTGTATTGAGCCAGCTGTCTTAACTACATTGAATTTAAATTAAGTGACCTGGATCTGGGAAATGGATGCCACACCCCTGAAGGATAAATATCATGAAAAAGAAAAGCTGGGGTTTTTTAGGCATCTAAATGACAACTTCCAAACCAATAGATTGTAAAAATATATTTATTATTCGTGTTAAATTATTAAAATGAAAGAATTAATTTTGTAAAAAATGACAACATGATTGTATATCTCCCTAAAAGCTCACTCCATTTCTGTTCTATCCTCCATAAGTAACATGATTAATTGGATCACAATGCATTATAATAGAAACCAATGGTTAACATGATTGGATAGTATAACATTACAGAAACATGATGATTTAGAATATTTTGCGTGATAAAGCATTCAATGTTTAACAGTGGAGGAGCTTGGTTTTCTCTCAACGTTTCACGCTTAGTGGCGCTTCTTCAGGAGAGGGAGGTTGTCTACATAATTTAAAAGAGAATATATATATGTATGATCATCATCTACAACAGGGCTCAAAAATTCCACTCGCCTGCTCGCATTTGGCGAGTGGAAATGCAGTAACAAGAAATCCTGACTCATTGTATAGAATGTTTGTCAGGTGAGTATATCACCTACCATTGAAGTGGATCACTGTGTGTACATCTCTGCAGAAGCAGATGGGGAGGAAGAACGAGGCCGGGACCATGAACCCCAACTAGAGCAGCATAGACTGAGAGGTATCGGAGGTGACCTTAAGAAGGTAGATAAGGGGCAAAGTTAAGGCCTCACAATAGCAGCCATAGCTGAATATCCATGGGACTGTCACAAAGTGACTGCACGTCCCATATAGGGATAATAGAATAGAAGAGTACATACCGAGACTTGAATATGATGCTGGATCAGTTAGATTCCCCGGCCTAATCCGAGGGGTGTCCGTTCTTTTCTCAGTATAGAGCCCCCACCGTGTTGTGCGGCCGCCCCGGGCTGCATACTGACGCTGGAGGCTCACGTGGGTCTTATAACGGCATCTACCGTGATGATATATACCCAAAAACTGTTTTCGATGACTTGAATATGCTCAAGATGTACTACTTGCAAATATAGTGCATTCCCTATGGTGATCTCCATCCCTATAGGAGGGTTCCACCATTTGGACTTCACTATATCTTGATTGCTCGTGTATGATGCACTCCTAGTGATGATCTCTATCCCCACAGGAAGGTTTCATCATCTGGACTACATCATACCTCATTGGCTTGCTGTGGGGACTCTGTATCCTATCTTATATACGGACATTTACCATTCAAATATCTGTACCATATATAACCTAAATTGTCTTCAGTGATTTAATGGTGAATATGATCAAGATGTACTACTTGTAAATATAGTACATTCCCTATGGTGATCTCCATCCTTATAGGAGGGTTCCACCATTTGGACTTTACTATATCTTGATTACTCGCTACATGCATTGTATACTATGTATTCTGTATATTTTGTATTCTGTCCCATCTACTGACTTCTTTGACATTTATTATTTAAGGCTATTATTTTATGCCAAAATACTTTCAATCATTCAAGGATGACCAGGATTATGATGTATTGTTTACAAGTGTAATGCACTCCGAATGGTGAACTCCACTCCATCCCTGTGGGATTGCTTAACCCTCCTAATTATAGTGTACCTTGAGGGCTTATTGTGTGTTTCTCTCTCCCCCCCTCCCCCCCCCATGTTTTTGTTTCTTTTCCCCCTTCTTTTTCTCTTCCTTCCCCCGGACCAGTATCGGGGGGAGATGGGCACGGACCCGGTTCCCCATAAGCAGCATTCAGGGTGCCGAGATCTATCCAAAACCGCCTATGGCCATTTGGCCAAGTGTAGAGGTGATCGTTAGGACCCTCTGCGATCGACATAGGTAACACCGAGCACCAATATCTGCTCTGTGCTGCCGTGTGAGAGGCGGATCCATCTCGGTCAGGTGACGACATCATCACGGTAGATGCCGTTATAGCACCCACGTGAGCCACCAGCGTCAGTATGCAGCCCGGGGCGGCCGCACAACATGCTGGGGGCTCTATACTGAGAAAAGAACGGACACCCCTCGGATTAGGCCGGGGAATCTAACTGATCCAGCATCATATTCAAGTCTCGGTATGTACTCTTCTATTCTATTATCCCTATATGGGACGTGCAGTCACTTTGTGACAGTCCCATGGATATTCAGCTATGGCTGCTATTGTGAGGCCTTAACTTTGCCCCTTATCTACCTTCTTAAGGTCACCTCCGATACCTCTCAGTCTATGCTGCTCTAGTTGGGGTACATGGTCCCGGCCTCGTTCTTCCTCCCCATCTGCTTCTGCAGAGATGTACACACAGTGATCCACTTCAATGGTAGGTGATATACTTACCTGACAAGCATACTATACAATGAGTCAGGGTTTCTTGTTGTAGATGATTATACATATATATATATATTCTCTTTTAAATTATGCAGACAACCTCCCTCTCCTGAAGAAGCGTCGCTAAGCGCGAAACGTTGAGAGAAAACCAAGCTCCTCCACTGTTAAACATTTAATGCTGTATCACGCAATATTCTAAATCATCATGTTTCTGTAATGTTATACTATATCCAATCATGTTAACCATTGGTTTCTATTATAATGAAAAAAATCCCATCTACAGCTCACTGCAGAGCATTGCTTCCTCCCATCATCCTCTCTGAAACCAGCTTAATAACACACTACTGCAACTTACAACCAAGTTTTTCACCTTGGCTAACAGATAGAGTATTTAAAGGAGAACTATGACATGAGTGATTTCCACTCACCTCATAGTTCTAAGCCAACC
Organism: Nanorana parkeri; assembly: GCF_000935625.1. Taxonomy (NCBI): domain Eukaryota; kingdom Metazoa; phylum Chordata; class Amphibia; order Anura; family Dicroglossidae; genus Nanorana; species Nanorana parkeri. The sequence continues at coordinate 360,031 of NW_017307199.1, forward strand.
TGTGACAATGAGACTGTCACAGGTTGGCTCAGTAGATCGGGAGGTGAGGGAACACATAGTCAGGAAAAAGTAAAAGGCCTGAATTAGTGGCCCCTGATGGCCGCAGGATATCGGGGACCCCTGCAGAATGCCCTCTGCAGCCACCAGAGTAGCGACCCCCCTAAGTGGATGGAATAGGAGGAGGGTGAAAAAACAAACCCAAGGTAATGGGCAAGAAGTCTGACGCTACAGGGACTGGTTCCTTCACGCCACCTTGGGAATAGACCTTAGGGGAAAAATTCAGCCCATGCTTTTCCATGGGCTTCCTAGGAGAGGGAGGGTCTCCACTAACTAAACAAACTCTGGATATTGCCACTATGTAGATTCACGGGGGCCCACCAACACCTAGGAGGCCCCTGCTACTAGCACACAGGTCTTGGAAGGCAATATAACAAACACGGACTATGCTTTTCCTGAGGAAACACAAAGAACTGAGGTGTTTGTGTGAGAAGGCCCCTTTTATTTTAATTGTGCATGATGTGTTTTCTGTTTTAGGTGGGTGGAACCTTTCTCTCCTGTGCTGATCTGAAATATGATTGGGGAAAAATTTTCTTTAAGGTTATATTTTATGACTTTATTATGGGGGCTGGCTTCTCCAACCTGCCCTGTGTTTGCACTAGGTGTCTGATAGTTACAAATTAATATACTAGATTGCAGTCTGATACATGGTTGCCATTTTTGTTTTACAAGTTTGACAAGTATTAAATTTGGTTCCCTCAATGTAGAAAGTTAGAAAAATGTAGTGGTTAGCGCACTCCTAGGGTGGTGTAATGTGTTAAGGCCGGTGCGTTGTTAGACCGAGGTGTCTGTTTGAAGCTGAAAAAAAAAGGAAAAACAAGGTGGAGTGCCTCTGAATGGCACGGAATGTGTGGATGGTGAATAACTAGGGATTAATGATGGATTGAGGTAAATCTAAACATTGGAATGAGAAGGCGGTGTTTGACACTCACATGTGATGACGTGGGCACAGTGGTGGTGACCTCTTCTGATAGGATAGGTATGGGTTCGGTGGTGGGACACTCCAGGAGAGGTGTTTAAATACCCCCCAGAAATGGGCAAATGTCCTCTATAACATGCATAAGCAAGGGGTGCAAGTATTATCCCTTCAAGAAACTCACTTCAGGGCTACGCAGGTGCCTGCAATGCCTGCTAGATACTATGGAGATGTGGTTCTTGAGCAACAATCCCACTCATAAATCACGTCACGTGGATATAGGGTTACACTCGTCACTACCGGTGTCAGAGGGTCACAGCTTTTCAGATGAAGATGGGAGATTTGTTTTCCTGAATTGAAAGCTGTATGATAAGCTTTTCTTCCTAGCCAATGTTTACCTCCTGAACTCTGATCAGGCTCCAGCACTCCACTTCATGAGAGCGATTTCATGGAAGAGGTGACGATTTTAGGGGGAAGATTAAAATGTTGTCCTAGATCCACTTGTGGATGCCTAGATGGGCTCTTTCTAGTTTGCTCTCTCCAACCTCAATAAAGTGAAAAAATCAACTAGTGGATGAATGCTGCATACTTCATCCTGAATTGCACGACTACACTTGCCACTCCCTCACGCACTCCTCTTAAGGCCGTAATCTATGGTTAAAAGTTTTTAAGGATTCCACACTATGTGGCGTCTACATTTTTTTCCATGGGGCACTGAATGAATTACAAAGAGAAATGTGCTGAGGAGGTTAATATTGGCCATTTAGAAGGTGGATTGACAGGATTTGGAACAACTTGAACCCACCAACAGTTTTTTTTTAAAACCCAGCAAACTGAAAGGAGATATTGACTGCAAAGGAGGCTGCCATCAGCTGTCCTGTGAGAGCGGCTCGCTAAGGATTGTAATCTGAGTGCAGTTTGACCATTTAATAGTGGTCAAAAGGAGTCTGGTGTGTATTGATTACACAGAAACACTAAAGATATCAAACTAAGAAATACCTTTTTGGAAAGTCAAACAATTGCACTGTATATATTGCGGACATAACCTCTTAAAGATACTTTTTTTTTTTAGACCAATTTGTGGAGTTGCACATGCAGTTTTTAGATTGCATTGAATGTAACTATAGGGGAGGTTGCATATTATGTTGGGACAATCACTAGGCACTTTATTGTTTATGTATAATTATGTATAAGTTGTACGTTTTTTAGCGCAGTGTTTTTGTCTTGAGAGTGTTTCAGGAGTACTCCTCCAATCTTTACAACATCTGTGCTGGTTCTCAATTCTTTCTTCTGACACGCATCTAGAATGTGTGTCCAGAAAGGGACTTCCCTCTGTTGATCCATCATTGTTGTCCTCTCTATCTGATTTCTTCACTTCAGAAGGACTTCTTTCTGTGATCAGCTCTTGACTTTCAGGCAAAAGTCCAGGACCAGATGGATTAGGCAGTTTAAACAGGATTGGTCACCTATTCTTTGTAATATCTTTAACGCTATTTCTGAATTGTGCACCTTCCCTAAACAATCCCAGGAGGCACATATCACCTTAATCCCAAAAGATCAAAAGGATCCCACACTGTGCGCCAGTTACAGGCCCATTTCTCTGATCAACACCGATTTGAAGATTAACGCCAAATTGCTTGAAAACCGGATTCAGCCCGATTCCCTCAGTTATTCATATTCAGCAGGTGGGCTTCGTCCCTAGACAATATAATCAAGACCATTGCTCTCATATTTTATGTGCTCGTACCCACAATCTCCCTCTATGCCTTCTTAGATGCAGAGAAGGCATTTGATCACCTAGACTGGAGTTTCTTACACACCCCTCTACCACAAATAGGCCTACCATCGCCTTTTCTTTCTAAGATCATGGTCTTGTACAGCTCTCCTACAGCCACAATTAGAGAGAATGGACTACTTTCTTAATTTTTTTTGCATTTTTCATTTTAGTTTAACTTTATTTTTTTCCTATTTTAATTTTTTTGTATTTTTAAGTTTAGTTTAATTTTATTTTTTACATTACTTAGCATTTTTAATTAACTTTTTTTTAAAACATTTTTGTATTTTTAGTTCAACTATTTTTTTTACACTTTTTTTATATTTTTCATTTTAGTTTATTTAACTTTATTTTTTTAAACTTTTTAACTTTATTGCTGGGAGCAACAAAGTCAGCCTGCTATTGGACATTTCAAATTGCAATAACAGGCTGGCTATTGCACCCACCCACGTCCTGCTGTCAATCAGCAGAGGAGGGACCTGAAAAAGAAAGTTCTCCATCAGGTCCTCCTTTGCTGATTGGCAGCAGGCAGTGGCGGGTGCAATAGCCAGCCTGTTATTGGCTATTGCAATTTAAAAGAGCCAATAACAAGCTGGCTATTGCTGCCATCTGCTGGAATGGGGACGATCGCGGCTGACATCAGGAGAGGAACGCTGAGAGGCGAGTAGACAACACGGGGGAAGTCAGCTCACAGACTGTCAGAGGTTTCTCCTGACAGTCTGTAATTGGCTGTCTGTCCCCTCTGAAAGAGATCGCTGCAGCTGATTACAGACTGTAGGCAGCGGCGTATTTAACTTTGCTGCTGCCCTAGGCAAGGCAGCAGCGCCGCCCCCTCCCCCGCAGCTTCTCGGAAAATCCCCCCTCCCCTGACTGACCCGCCGCTGCTCATACAGCACCCCCCCCCAAATGCTGCTGTGCGCAGGCAGCATTAGGAGCCCTGTCACATTCAAGCGTGCATCGGAGCCACCGAACAAATCATGATGAGATAAGATGTTCGGCGGACGCAATGCACTCTTGGATGTGACAGGGCTACTAATGCTGCCTGCGCACAGCATCGCTAAGGTCCCGTGTGTTAGGCAAATTAGGCGGCCGTGAGGCCCTTGTGAGCCTCAGGCGACCACCTAATTTGCCTAATTAGAGAGCCGCCTCTGATAGAAAGGGGAGGATACACAGGAAAGAGGGTGTAAAATAGAATAACCAAAAGATGGCAGCATAACAAATATTAACTGTGGCAAAACACATCAATGCAAGTGCTATGCCATATAACTGCAGAGGCATCACAGACTCCACCCCCATCTACATCTCATCCAATTCACACAGAGACACCCCCTCCCAGCATTATCAATGGGCGTTCCGCGGTGCATTGCATTCAACTGATCACGCAGACACCGTATATACCGCCCCGCATCATCTCCCGCTCATGCTCAGCAAGCCCTGCTGACAACACGAATGAATAATTCCTCTCCATCTTCATCCGCAGGTATCAGTTGGCAATCGTCATTGGTACAAGATTTCCATTGGCTATTCGGCCACACATCCAAAACATCAAAACACATCAGCATTGTTAAACTTTATATACAAAAACAAATGTAGCACCCCCTGACTTCAAAAGTCAGGAGGAGTTTACATTTCACCTCAGGGATGAGTCCTTAGCCGATATGTGGGATGTGAAAGCAGCAATAAAGAACTTGGACACCAGTCACTTTTCTAAAGGATTTTCTAATGCTTTATTCCATTAACGGCAAAAGCAGGGAGAGTTAGGGCTGCAGACATCTAGGATGACAGAACTCCAGACTCATGGAATGCTTTGCAACTTCAGTATGAAGAGCCTTTAATTTGAAAATGCAATGACACTGTGTCAGAGAACCATAGTTGTTCCGCAGACATATTTGAGATCTCCCCTGGGTGACAAACCAGACTTCCTGCGAGGTCCAAGCCCATCCCAGCACCTCCAGCAGACTGCGTTCCTGCCTGGCTCTCGATCCCAGGAATAATTCCTGACCTCAACAGGGCCACATCTTAACACCTGCAGGCCTGTTTAGTCAGCTCACACATAACACACCCTCCCCCCTGGCAGGAGGCCCAGGGGAGAAAGAGCTCTTATATGGTCAAACCTGGATAGTTATGTCCTCCCCCAGCATGCACCACAGGCCATGGAACTTCTAGTGATTGACTGGAGAGACATAGATATCCATAACATTCCAGTATTAAGCTGGCCATACACCTTACAATTATCTGCAGATTTTCTGTGGTCAGATGGAAAAGGTGCAACAGGTTCCTCCATCTACACTTAACTGTGTGGATGGAGTAATCTCCACATGGGCCAATCTGTTGCACTTTTTCCATCTGACCACAGAAAATCTGCAGATAATTGTAAGGTATATGGGCACCTTTAGTGACTCTGCTCTGTGGCAAGGTTACACCCAGCAGCAGGCAGATGCAATCAATATCAGAACACTTAGGGAAAGCCAAATTAGTACAGACTATGCAATCAGGTAGACTGGATACAGTTCTAGAAAAATACATTCATTTCCACCTTTGTAAGTGATTAGCATTTATTGTGGTAATGAAGAGGTGCAGTGATGATGTATACATGTGCACCTTTTCATGACTCACATTTTAGGCTTACCTCTTTTTTTAATGAACGTTTTATTAGGCCAAAAGCCTAAAAATTGAAAAGGTTCAGTCTGACACCAGGGTGCCAGACTGTAATCAGGCTGCAAACAGCTCCCCCCTCCATGTTAGTCATTGTAACACAATCAGCAAATGCCAGTATGAATACTAATAAATGGGAGAGCTCAGAAAAAGATTGCAAAACAGGCAAACATTTCCACGAGATTATGAAGAGGAAAGCTAACAAAATATGTACATTGCTGGCATATGTTTAAAAAAAAAAATCTGCAAAGGTGGAAATGGACTTTAAGTAGTCACCCCGCTTAGGGCAAGGGGGCTACACAAATATAATATAAATCACATATAACCATACACAGTGGTAATATAACGTGTCTGCATACTGTATATTATGTATACATATATTTTGTGTGTAATGTCAGTAAATCCTAAACACAGTTTATTGTAATTCTCCTGTCTAGTAGTTATGTCCCTTTTCTGAAGTAATAACATACTTCAATCACTGTCCCTTGCTCTTTATAGGCTTGTTCCAAACACTTTTTCTTGTAACCTCTACTCAAAAATCTTTTACTTAAAGAATCAGCTTCTGCCTCAAAATCCTCCATAATTGAGCAATTTCTTGGTGCTCTTATAGTGACAGTAAACTCAGGAGTTACCTTTAAAAAAAAAGCAATTAAGTACCATATTAACAAACATGTAACTTATTTGTGCATCACTCAGCTGAAGCTCCTCAAATCATCTCTGAATTGGTGCTGAAGGGTGACTACTTTTTGTTCACCATGGTCCCTGTGTGTTGCAGCCACCGCTCCAAACTCGCTCCTGTGATGGACTACAATTTCAATACAAATTAGTAAACTAAACATGAGATTGTAGAAACGGTCAGTTTCTGGCTGTTGTCCATCTTTATGAAACTCTGCTTGGAATCCGAAATCCTGCATTGTTGGTGATATCTGGACAATCAATGCTAAGTATCCCCTTTACTCACCTATTTGACTTGGATTTATGCTAATGACAAGGTCACATTAGAGAAAGGGATTTGGATGATTTTTATACTCTGATGGAGTGTGAACTGAGAAACGCTATGTTTTCTACTGTATGGGTCATTAACTAATAAAATTACCCATCCACGTTCCAGGAACGGAGTCCAGTGCCGCCTTTTCCTTCACCGTCACTCAGCTCCACCCTCCTCTAGCAGGCTGTCAGCCTAAAGTGAGGAAATTTGAATTGCTCAGTGTCCTAGTATTGATGCAGATGCTGAGAATTTCTCTCTGCTTAGCTGCACCACACTCCTTCCCTACTCCTAACAGGATTCACTCAACTTCCACTACCTCTCCATTCTGGACTGAGCCCATACAGGACAAGCATTCCCTTGCCATCTTGGTTATGCACCTTTAACCCTCTCTATCCTGGAATTGTGACCACTGCCAAGCACATGCCTTGCTATCCTCTGTTATACTTACCTAACCTCTGCCCACCTTGGATCTGGTGTTTGGCCTCCTTCTTTTTTCCATTCAAAAATGTTTATTTTATTTTTTTGCACAAAGATATACAGAATAAAAAAGGGTACAAAGAAAGAAAACGATGTCTCCTTCACGGGGTACAGTCCGCCTTACTTGTTAGCTGCACATAATCATATTTTAAAACGTCTCAATACTCGTTGAAATCCGTTATCACAGGGGAACTGTGTATCAGTTTGTGGGTCTCGCCTGTACCCTGTCAATCTCCCATTGAATTCCAGCAGGTACCAGAAGGAAACATAAGAAAAAGATACGGTAAGAGAAGAAAGAGATAAATACAAAGAAAGAAAGCTCCGCGCCCCCCCCCCCTCTCTCCTCCGGGGGCCTACACAACCACCCAAGGCGGTCCCAACATTTCTCTGAGCCTCTAATGTCCTCTACCCGATGGGTCTCCCTGCTTGCTCTGTGACCTCCCCCCCTCTCTAACGTTGTTGAACTCTGCACTACAGCAGAACACAGTCCAGGGTGCCCATAGTTTCGCGCATCTGTCCATACGGTCGTGTTTGGTAGCCATGAGCTCCACCATCTCACAAATATGCCCTACCTGTTGGATCCATTCCGTCAACGTGGGGGCTCTAGTCTCCCTCCATAGCCTAGGAATGAGTGACCTGGCCGCGTTGATCATATGCTTCTCCAGGGATTTGGCCGGGCCTCCTCTATTTTGGTCATGGAGATGTAACAGGAAGACTCCTGGAGAGTATTCCACTTCTCCTCCCAGGATTTTACACATCAATCCATGCACCTCCCTCCAAAATGGTTGGATGGAGGTACATGACCAAAAAATATGTAGCAGATTTCCACATTGCGAGTTGCAACGCCAACATTCGGCTGGTATCGTGGGGTCTATCTTATGCAGAAGCGCAGGTGTTCTGTACCATGGAGTAAGTATTTTGAAATTAGTCTCCTGTGCTTTACTGCTTATCGAGCATTTGTGGGCTCCCCAGCAGATCTTTTCCCAAATATCCTCCGAGATCTCCCGTGCCAGATCCCCCTCCCATCTCCTTCTCAGTGACCGTGAGCGCATGGAGGAGTGGTCTGTCAATAATGCATAGAACCAGGAGATCAGATGTCTGGTAGGTCCCTGGCCTATGCAGGCCTTTTCAAAGGGTGACATTCCTCTGGCAAAGTCTCCCCTTCCGCTATTGAGGTAGTGCCGTATCTGTAGGTACGACCACCAGGGAACCCGCCCACATCTGGACATCTCCTGTAGGTCTATTCTGTCCAGGAATTTCTGGTTATTGAAAACTGTGTGCGCTCTCAGCGACTCCTGGGGTTTCCATTGGCGTAGAAACTCCTCTGTGAGACCTGGTGGGAATGCTTTGTTATCTGTCAGTGGGGTCAGTGGTCCCTCAGGGGAGGTCAGCTGTTTCTTGCGTTTGAGCCCCGTCAGTACTTGTAAGGACGCCTCAATAAGAGGATGTACTCCTATGTCTGGGTGCCTATACTTGTCCACTATCCACGCAGCTGAGGTCAGTGGTTGTTCTGTCCAGTTCACGTCCATATCCACCCATAGTTTAGAGCCGCCATTGTCATGCCAGTCCACTATCCTATTCAGGTGACAGGCTCTATAGTATCCATATGTGTCTGGGACTCCCAAACCCCCCTTCGTCTTGGGGGCTTTCAACAGGGACCATGACACTCTCGGTTGTTTATCCTGCCAGATAAAGCGTCTGAATTCTGCATCTACCTGTGTAAAGAACGACCCTGGCAGTCGGATCAGAATTGCCTGAAACAGATAGAGCAACTTTGGCAGAACAATCATCTTGACCAGTGCGGCCCTTCCGAACCATGAAACAGAGAGGGGCCTCCATTTTTGGAGATCCCGCTTGATCGCCGCCATGAGTGGTTGGAAGTTTAGTCTATACAGGTCTGCTATGAGGAAGTTTGGTATATCCCCAGATATTTTATGGCCTGTTGTTCCCATCGTACCCGGAATAAGCTCTGTAGGTCTGCAGAGCCGTCTCCTCCATCAGTCAGGGCTAAGGCCTCCGATTTCGTGTAATTGATGGATTAGACAGGTCCCCATACTCTTTAAACATTTGGAATAGCTTCACCATGGAAGTTCGTGGGTCCGTCCGGAAAAACAGCATATCATCCGCATAGGCTGCCACCTTATGCTCTACGTTTCGCTGACTGACCTCCTTCACTTCTGGTTCGGCTTGCACCATACGGAGAAATGGTTCTAGTGTCAATATAAAGATGATGGGGGATAAGGCACACCCCTGTCTCGTACCGTTTGTAATTGCAAACGGAGTGGAAATGGAGCCCGTGGTACGGACCCTTGCCCACGGGTCTGAATAGATCGCCCCTATCCAGCCCATCATCTGTCGGCCCAGACCCATATGCTTAAGGACTTCCAGCATAAAATCCCATGCGACCCTGTCGAACGCCTTCTCCGCATCTGTAGAAAGCACGATCGCCTGTACCCGCCCCGCCTCCGCTAGGTGGATAAGGTTGATCGCCCGTGTCGTGTTGTCCCTGGCCTTTCGGCCAGGGACAAAACCCACCTGTTGTTCTCCCACCAGTTTGGGGATGTGCGGGAGAAGGCGGTTCGACAGGATCTTGGTGAACAGTTTCAGGTCTACATTAAGCAAGGATATGGGCCTATAGCTCGAGCAGATCTGGGGGTCCTTGCCTTCCTTGGGGATGACCGTAATGTGTGCTTCCAGCGACTGACGAGGGAGGGTAGTTCCCCCACGGATGCCATTAAACGCTGCGAGGAAGTGCGGGCCTAGGAGGTCTTTGTATATCTTGTAATATTGGGACGGTAATCCGTCAGGGCCTGGACTCTTCCCTGGTTTCGTCTGGGCAAGCGCCAGATTCCATTCTGCTTCAGTAATGGGGGAGTCCAGGGCTGTGGTCAAGTGGGATTCGAGTGTAGGCATCCGAGACTTTTGTATGTATGTGCGGATCCGTCTTATTCTCTCGGTCTGTTGAGCCGTGTAGGTTGTAAAGTGCACTGTAATATTCTCTGAAACATTCCACAATCTCAGGGGGTGATGAGGTCGTGGATGCCGAAATTGTCCTGATAGTCTTAATATGGGAGCGGTACATTTTCGACTTCACCGCCTGTGCGAGAAGTTTACCTGATTTGTTACCGCCCTCATAATATATCCCGTTCCGCAGTGTGAAAGCCCTACGTATTCCACTATCCACTGCTATCTTGAGTTCCTTCCTGGCCTCTACCAGTTCCATCAACGTCTTATTCGCCAAGGACTCTTTGTGGAGTGCCTCCAGTTTAGAAACCCTGTCATACAGCCTGCAGATCCTTTCCCTTCTCTCTTTTTTCATCCGAGCTGCCAGCGCAATGCAGCGGCCCCTAAGAAAGCACTTATGCGCTTCCCACACTATCATCTGTGAAGATACACTGCCCACATTGACCTCAAAATACGTCTTTAGGTCGTTGGCCAGCGTATCTGTCACCGCAACATCCGCCAGAAGGGAGGTGTTCATTCTCCAGGTCGACTGTCTATTCAGGGGGGTTTGTAGAGAGAGAGCGGTCACGGTCGGGGCGTGGTCAGAAGTCGTAATATTCCCTATGGACGCTGAGGTAAGTCTAGGGAGGTCCCTTTGGGTGACAAAAATGTAGTCGATTCGGGAATATTTGTTATGTAGATTCGAATAAAATGTGTAGTCCCGACTGTCCGGATGTAATGCCCGCCAAGTGTCACACAGGCTGAGATCCTGAAGTTTGGACTTCATAAATTTGAGGGTTCGGTATGGTAGGGAAGTTTTCTTATCTGATGTATCCAACAGGGGGTTTAAGGCTAAGTTAAAGTCCCCTCCTAGAATTATCGTTCCCTTAGCCACTGAGGACAATTGGGATACCAAGCCGCTCAGAAAACGTGCATGGTTTTTGTTGGGGAAGTATGCATTAGCGATCGTACACCGAGCGGTGTATCAAAATTGACACTCCATGTGATTTGTTGGACGGGGAAGTCGAGTGATACGCCACCGGGTATAGGTGCGCCCCCACTTTCGACGCCTTCCCATGTTTAAAATGTGTTTCTTGCAAGGCAAGGCTCTGGCAGCTTTAAGATCGCCAAGGACTTTGGCCCTCTTCTCAGGTGAATTCAATCCCTTCACATTGAAAGAGAGGACTATAAGGTCCTCCCGCGGAACCATGACGCACCATACGGGTACCGACCCCCGGATGGAAAGGAAGCGGAGACGAAGGTATAGGAAGTCAGAGAAAGAAACAGCTGAAGTACAATTGGAGAGTTCCTGACCCACACAGAGGGGGGTCTTGGTCTATGCAGGAGTTATAAACAATAGAACAGAACAAAACAATGGCCAGTTAAGTACCCCTAACCCGGGCTTAATGACAGCTGTAGAGGAGAAAACGTCCACTCCAGGGCCGCGCCCGGTTCTAGTGTACAGGGGATGTTAGGGGGTGATGCCTTGCTTTCGGGCACGCAGCCGTCAGCAAGTCTCCCCACTTCGGGATCCGAGGTCTTTAAACACGAAAAACCAATAACAGGAACCAGAGGTCCGGCTCCCCAAGGGGAGGGGACCCACCATACGTAAGCATATACCATAACAGTTGGACAATTGAACAGTTGAACATGTAAACATTTTAAACATTAGATCCACCCAGCAGGAAAAGCAGGCATCTTTCAGGCAATAGACTTATTGAATTAGGGTTTTCTTGTCCCCTAAGGCCATATCCCAGCTGAATGCACCCCCCCTGCCCATTAACCGTGCCAGCCACCGAGCAATGTAGGGGTGCGAAGGACTCCGTTGCGATCTGCAAGACAGTCACTCCTCCCTCCCCTTCGGCCCCCCGTCTCCCTTCGTCTCGCAGCACTCTCCCATTCATCCGATGGGAACACCGGAGGGGGGGAGCGTTCTAGATCTACAATCCCGGCACCGGGTGTTGGGGAAAGCATGGATCCCTGCTTAACCATTCCCTGTGCATGCCCACTTAGCTGTACTCCGTGTCCGGCACTCGGGAGTCCTGGATCTGGTCCTTAGGAACTTCGGTGGGCATCCTCGCCCAAGGACCGCAACAATAATGTCTCTGGGATTCATAGCAAATGGTGCAGCGCTAAACTGGCTGCTGGTAGCACCAAAAACACCAACTGAGTGTAGTAGAAGAAAGCTGTGTGTGCCCATTCCCGACCAACGTGTCGGTGTTCACCCCGCACCCTCCTCTATGGTGACCGGGAGGCGATGTTATTGGCATCCGCTTGTATGGGACGGGACATGTCGTCTTCTCTCTCCTCACGCTGCTTTCGTTGTCGCCGTGGACGAGGCCCGGACACCCCGACCGCTCCCTGCCGCAGGTGGGGTGATGTCGCCCAATCATGCGGGTCTGCTCCCTCCATTGCTTCTGGTCCCCGCCTCAGGTCCGCATACCAGTCAGGGATCGAAACCTCTGGTATTCCCAAGCAGTTGCAGAAGTCAGGCACATCCTCAGGCAGGGGGATCATAGCTGTCTGCCACCTATGGGTCGCCATCAGGCAGAACGGGAATCGCCAACGGTAGATAATGCCCTTGTCACGTAAGCAGGCTAGAAGGGGGCGCAAGGCCCTGCGTTGCTGCAGGGTAATCACCGATAAGTCCTGGAATAGCATCACTGCACACCCTTCAATCGCAACCGCTTCCCTAGTTCTGGCCTTCTGAAGAATCTCCTCTTTCAGGGGAAAGCTGAGCTGGCAGCATATGACATCCCTGGGTAAATCCTCAGCTGCTGCTCTAGGTCTCAGGGCTCTATGCGCTCTAACAAGCTCTATGGGGGACTCCGCCGGGCGCTCCAGTAAGTCATTAAAGATATGTCTCTGTATCTGGGATGGCGTTAGGTAGGATCGTCTCAGGAATCCCCGAGTCGAATGTTGGCCCTGCGTCCTCTGTTGTCGAGATCCTCGAGATGCCTCCGCATCTCGATGAGGTTACGAGCTGTGGCGTCGCACTTGGCCTCCTTCTCTGCTCTGTCACAAAGCACTTGGAGTATTTAAAGTCAGCTCACCACATTCCTACAACCCCTGCAAGGCTTCTGCTTGTTCCTCCAGCTACTCATTACCAGCATTCCTGCAGGGTCTCAATAGGAAAGTGACTCATGAGTTCACGCCGACACCTTCATCAGACGGCCATCACAGCAAACAGCAAGTACATGCATTAACCATTTAATTTTAGGGCTGTTACTGATTAAAATTTTCGTGTTCGATTAATGGAAATTTTTTTTAATCGATTAATTTCTATTAATCCTAACGCACATACAGATCCAACTACATTGGCCTATACACATACAGCACAGCAATCAAGTAATAAAATTAACTAGGATCACACTAATCCAGCACGTTATTAATCTCACGTGCCCCACTCAATATGGCCGCCGCTTGAGTGGGGCAACTCAGAATAATAACGTGCTGGATTAGTGTGATCCTAGTTCATTTTATTACTTCATTGCTGTATGTGTATAGGCCAATGCCTTGGCAGGCGCTCGTGCAGAACAAGTTTCTTGGGCAAACCTCTTAGTTGTAACGAAACCTGAAGTCAGATGGTCGCAGAACTCGATAAGTGTCCACAGATCACCGGTGATCGATCGAAAGTTCGAACTTATCGAGTTCTGGGACCGCCTGACTTCCGCTTTCGTTACAACTAAGAGGTTTAAACAAAAAAGTTCTTCTGCACGAGCGCCATCCGCGGCATTGCTCTATATACATACACCGCAGCAATGAAGTAATAAAATGAACTAGGATCACAGTAATCCAGCACGTTATTCATCTGAGATGCCCCACTCAAGCGGCGGTCATACTGAGATAAATAATGTGCTTGATTACTGTGATCCTAGTTCATTTTATTACTTTATTGCTGTGGTCTATGTGTATAGGGTAATGCCACGGCTGGCGCTCGTGCAGAAGAACTTTCTTGGGCAAACCTCGTAGCTCTAAGGAAACCGGAAGTCAGGTGGTCCCAGAACTCGATAAGTTGGGACTATCGATAGAACACCAGCCCAAGTGGCTCCGTCGGCTAACGGAGGGAAGGGGG
>NW_017307199.1:373933-387145 GCF_000935625.1 Nanorana parkeri
AACTAAGAGGTTTGCCCAAGAAACTTGTTCTGCACGAGCGCCAGCCAAGGCATTGGCCTATACACATACAGCACAGCAATGAAGTAATAAAATGAACTAGGATCACAGTAATCCAGCACGTTATTAATCTGAGTTGCCCCACTCAAGCGGCGGCCATATTGAGTGGGGCACCTGAGATAAATAACGTGCTGGATTACTGTGATCCTAGTTCATTTTAGTACTTTATTGCTGTCGTGTATATAGGACAATGCCGCGGCTGGCGCTCGTGCAGAAGAACTTTCTTGGCCAAACCTCGTAGTTCTAAGGAAACCGGAAGTCAGGCGGTCCCAGAACTCGATAAGTTGGGACTATCGATAGAACACCGGCCCAAGTGGCTCCGTCGGCTAACGAAGGGAAGGGGGGAGGAGTCCGGTGACATTGATGTCCGTGACGTCACCGGATCTCCGACGGAAGACCCGGAAGCCGGCGGAGAGGTGAGTGTTTTCATTATTGATCAAAATAATTTTAATCGATCAATAATATTAACGATTAATCGGGTAATTAATCGTTAATGTCCGCAGCCCTATTTAATTTGTATTGATTTACATTTCCTTTACCAATGTATATGTGCTAAACCTGTGGGTGGATAGCTGGTTAATAGGAGAGAGGTTGAGTCCTGAGAGTCAGCTGATTAAAACCAACAGACTAATTAACCCTTCACGGACTAATGTGTGTATTTAAACTGTATGCGTTACCTGTCCTGTATGAGGTAATACAGTCTCACGTAACATTAATCGGAGATTTTTCCACTCTGGGGGTATATGCTGAGATCTAATTATTCCTGGACTCATACTAACACACACCAGCTGAAATTCATCAGCGGTAACATCTGCAGCTGAGATCCATATAAGACCCAAAAGGATTGTTACAGAATACTAGGATCCCAAACATGGATCCAGCAGAAGTTACTGCTCATGTAGTGAACTTAATGTAGAGACTTGATGCGTTAATGCAAAAGGTTAATGATCTCCAACTAGAAAATTAAAACCTCAGGCTGTATATTTTCCAAAATTTAACTGATCTGCCACAAGTGATTCCCCTAAACCAAAGGACAGTCCACCTGATACATTCTCTGGAAACAGAGGGCAGTACAGAGAATTCATCAACACATGCACACTTATGTTTGATTTAAAACCCAGGACATACCAGACTGAATAAAATTCTGCACCATCATATCCTATTTGTGGGGTGAATCCAGGGCATGGGCTAACACTTATCTTGAGAAGTATGATCCCATACTTTCTATAGGCTATGTCTCTCTTATATGAGGATCTCAGTAAACAATTGTCTGATGAATCAGCCATCAGGAATTTAAAGCAAGAAAAGAGAGCCGTAGAGGATTATACCGCAGAATTTAAACGCTGGGCTAGGGAAACTGGATGAAACTATATTAGCCACAGAAACCAATTTTGTTTGGGTTTCTCTGAAGAGCTAAAGGATGAACTTGCCAGAACAGAATTACCAGCTACCCTTGACGCCTTAATATACCTCTCAATATCAAATGACAGAAGATTAATATTGAGAGTCTTGCTACATAGTGCCCAAATTAATGCTCACATACATTGTACGTGAAGAGCTATTTGGGGCTCTGTAATGCTGTTAACCCTGAGAATCAGTGGTTACCATTCATTAATGGATGCCTCAGTAGTGAGGCATCCATTAATGAAAGAGTTGAGCTTTTTAAGACACCCGATCCCCTTCGGGTGTCTGACAGTGAGAGCAGAGCCGCATTTGCAGCTCTAGCCGTCACTCTGATAGCTGGTATAGATCGGGAAATCCCGATCTATACCGGCTTGTTTTTTCTAACCTTTCAGCAATAGAAACATTGTTTCTATTACTGAAGGAATGTTGCAAGTTTCTGGTCGTTGTTGGAACGATCAGAAAACCTTTTTTGACATCTGATCCTAAAATGCTGCAGGATCAGTGTCACTAAGGTTATTATTGGCTGTTCTTAAGTTGAAAGCAGCCTAATAATAATCAAAAATTAATTAAATTATCAAGCAGTAATAGTAAGATTAATTCACAAAGACGGATATAATTGAATAAAATAAAAATGTAAAAAAAATGTTTTAAAAAAGTGAAGTGTAAAAAAATAAATGTTACAAATGAAAATGATATAAATACATGTTTTATACTATCATTAATATAAAAACTAACCCATTACAATGAAAATCTGCAGCTGAGCTGCATATTTGTTTTCCACCTTAAGGGGTTAATTTTACCCCCTCATGACAGTGATGTTCAAAGTAAGTCGCTGTCACTGACACCTTGTGACAGTGACATTGTATGCCAAGTGACCACTTTAGCTGTTAGAGAAAAAAGCTTTAGCTGTTAGAGAAAAAAAAGATTAAAATTAGGGATGCACCGATATATCGGCCGAAAATTGCACTTTTGGCATAATGCCGAAAGAGCCATGTTTCGGCCGATACATCGGCGCATCCCTGGTTTATTTTCTCCCCGCTGGCCGCTGTTCCAGCGGGGAGAAATAAAAGTGACAGCCGGCCGAGCGCTGCAGGACGAGAGCGCTGGGAGCGGCCCGCGTCTCTCCTCCCACACCGCTCAGCCGCCAAAATTAAAAAAAAAAAAAAACTTTCGGTTTCGGCCTGACATTTTTTTTTATTTCGGTTTTAAAATTTCCATTTCGGTGCACCTCAAATTAAAATGTTAAGTTTTAGGCCGAGAAGTACAGAAAAATGTCTAAAATCCTGAGGATTTTAAAGGACAAATAAATTAATGTAAGGCATTTTTTTTTAGCGGTGCTATTTTTCTAAAAAAAATACTACAAATCAAAACTTGGGAATAAGTGTTTTCTTTACGTTTTTTTCCTCTTTTTTATATTTTGTATTAGGCACACATATATGATATAAATATATAGCCCTATCTTTCCTCTAAAAAACAATATATAATATGTGTAGGTGCACTTTGTAAGAAAGTATATTACTGCCGTGGAAGAACCACACAGCAAAAATGTCACTAAAAACAAGCTCAGTCATGAAGAGGTTAAGGGAGAGAAGAGCAGAAAAATCATCAACCATAACCTACATTCCGTGCAGGTTCTTTCCTTCTCCCACAGATGATCCAGTGGAGATTGGAACAATTAAAGGTCCAATTGCTCAAAATGAAAAACAAAAAAGCAAAAAAACTCAATCTCTGCTTGTACTGTGCATCTCCAGATCACTCCCTAGAAACTTGAGATAAGAAAGAATGATAGAAGTCATGATTCATATGTAAGCTAATACCGTCTAATTTAATCTCATCTAATTATGTCAAAATTCCCTTGATTTTACATTGGCACCAAAGAAGACTCAACACTGAAGTGGATAGCCATAGTGGACTCTGGCACATGTGACAATTTAATTGACTCTTAGTTGTCACTAATAAAATTCCAACTCTCAAAAAATATTCACCTGTTTCTGTCAGACTTATTGATGGTGCTGCACTGGCTTCAGGCCCTATTATTCTCCAAACACAACCTTTACTTGTCACTTCCACGGATAATCATGTAGAATATATAATGTTCCATGTTATTCCATCACCCATTTTCCCCAGTTATTCTGGGTCTTCCATGGTTGAGACTTCATCAACCCACTTGGCCATGAATTCCTTAGAATTTCAATCCTTGTACTGTCAGCAAACCTGCTACCTATCTAATTCGCTTCTGCTGATCTCTGTTACACAGATACCAGCTCCTTACCAAGATTTTGCTGATGTATTCTGCAAGAAGGCAGATACCTTACCCCCTCATCGGTCTTATTACTGTCCTATTGATTTAGTTCCTGGCAGTACAGTTCCGTTTGGCCGTATTTACCCTCTATGTCAGCCAAAGTTACAACATCTGAAGGAATACCTCGATGAAAACCTAAAAAAAGGGATTTATTAGACCCTCAACGTCACCAGCTGGAGCAGGGATGTTCTTTATTCGTAACAAAGATAACAGTCTCAGACCTATAATTGGCTACAGAGGCTGGAATAAAATTATAAATCAAGAATAGGTACTCTCTGCCTCTCATTCGTGAACTCCTAGAGCAATTGCATATAGCTCGGATTTACAAAAACTCGACCATAAAAGGAGCTTGTAATTGAATCCGAATAAGATCTGGCGATGAGTGGAAAACGGTATTTTCCACTCATTTTTTTTGTACAGCACTGATTTACGTCATTTTTAAGATAGATGTTATATTACTAGCGTATTAAACGTATCAAAAGATTTTATGCTATGTGCAGTTTTTTTGGTTTCACATATCCTCTGGGAAATGAAAATATCCTGAAGGTTTTATGAGCCAATGATTTGGGATTTGGTGGAGAGATATATGCTCAAAAGGAAAGAAGTGGATAAAGTATTATTATTATGAATAAAAAAAATTTCGGTGGAAAATAAAAATACCAAGAAGGAAAGGGTTGAGGAGGTGTTAAAGGATCGCTTGTATTATTTGGAGAATCTGGTGAGTGGCTTAAAAGATTGAGTGCACGGTGGTGGAGCACGGGGAATTGCTTTGCAGCTAGAACTAATCTCAATACACAACGGTGGTTTATGAACTTTAGTCTAATATGATCTATTTTGGATGGAAGAACTACTATATTCATATTTGACATTTTTATTTTTTGATTCTTTCCCCCCCCCCAATATATTGATAGGTATTATTGTTATATGTAATCCCTTACATTGCTATATATGGGGAGTATTTTGAATGTGGGAGATAGCGTGGTGCACACATATATATTTTTTGATTGGAGGAACACTGTGTCTCACAATTTTTTCACTGCAGCTGTCATGCTAATCTCTCCCCGTCTGTATCCCACAGGGCTGACGCGGTGACGCTGTGACCTGACCGACCGGAAGTGAATCGAGGGAGAGAGGCTTAAGCCGGGACGCCATAGCCAGAGGAGAGAGGCGGGGGGGCGATCGGTGCGGAGTGGGGTGAAAACCAGAGTGATCGGGTGAAATCGATTGCAGCGAGTGTGGGGGTGTTCGATGTTGCATGAGGTGGTGAGAGGGTTGAGAGGGGTGTACTGAGAGTATACCGAGTGTTCTGAGTGTACTCACTGTACTGACTGTCTACAATCTACTGAGCATAAATTAGTTCATCTGCTGGGTATTAATTGTACTATTGGCTGGGCACTGTTTTGAAATATCGGCTGGGTATTAATTATACTAATTAGATTACCAGCTTGGGATTAACTATAGTATCTGTGTGGTATTAATCATATCTGCTGGGTATAAATTGAACTTTTTATAATTATACTATTGGCTGGGTGTAATTGTATTATCCGTTGGGCATTAACTATATTGATTAACTATATTATCTGCTGGGTATTAATTGTATTATTGTATTAATTGTACGATTGACTGGGCATTAATTATATTATCAGCTTGGTCCTTTTTTTTGTACTATTAGCTGGCCATTAATTAATTGTACTAACGGGTGGGCATTAATTATATTATACTGTCAGCTGGGCACTAATTATATTATCTGCTGGGCATTAATTGTACTATAGGCTGGGCGTTAACTATTTTATGGGCGGGGCAGAAATCAAGCAATCGATTGATCACCTAGGCATTGTGTATTAGCTGCAAGTGTATTAACTGCTGGGCATTGGTGTAGTAGTCCGGGGTATTAGTGTAATATCTTGTGGGGAAAAGTATAATAGTTCCTGGGTATTACTGTAATAACTCCCGGGCATTAGTATTCCTATAATAGTTCCTGGACACTAGTGTAATAGTTCCTGGATATTCGTATAATAACTCCTGGGCATTAGCATAACAACTTCTTGGGCCTTAGTATAACAACTCCTGTGTATCAGTTTAATAGTCCCTGGGTATTAGTATAAAGACCGCTTGGGTACACCTAGGCCTAAAATAAATAAAAGTTCAGGATTTAATACAATGCAATAAACAAAACAAAAATAAACGTATGCTACCCGGTGCACATCTTGCGCAATGTATGCGTTTCTTGAACATGCGTTCGAGGGTGCATACTGTTGCGCCGGGTGTGAGCTAGTTGTTTGTTTGGAAGCCCAGATTCTGGATCTAAACAAACTGGCAACACTGAGGAGCATAAACATGGAAAGGAGTCGGGACTTGACCGTTAGAAGGCGGGGTAGAGAGGGAAGAGTGCGAGAGAGGCCTACCCTGAACTGATACACCCCAATAAATATGCCAGGTTGCAGGATGTTGGGGATATTAGTTCAGGGGAGGCATTGCTGGAGCAGGATGCCTCCTGTATCCACAGCGGGAGTGACTGCTCCAGTAAGGATGGGAGCAGGATGGAGGGACAGGAGAGACAAATTCTGGTGGTGGGGGATTCCATCATCAGACGGACAGACAGGGTAATCTGCCATCGGGGCTGTGAGCGTCGAACTGTCTGTTGCTTACCGGGGGCTCGTGTTCGACACACTGCGGAACGAATGGACAGATAACTGGATGGGGTTGGGCACGACCCAGCTGTCATGGTGCACATCGGCAACAATGATAAAATAGGAGGCAAATGAAGTGTCCTAAAAAGTGAGTTCAGAGATTTAGGTGCTAGGTTGAAGAAAAGGACCTCCACGGTAGTATTCTCTGAGATACTACCGGTGCCACGAGCCACTCCAGAGAGACAACGAGAGTTGAGGGAACTTAACAAGTGGCTCCGGAGCTAGTGTCAGAAACAGGGCTTTGGTTTCCTGG
Organism: Nanorana parkeri; assembly: GCF_000935625.1. Classification (NCBI taxonomy): domain Eukaryota; kingdom Metazoa; phylum Chordata; class Amphibia; order Anura; family Dicroglossidae; genus Nanorana; species Nanorana parkeri. Next base: position 380,640 of record NW_017307199.1, read on the forward strand.
AGAACTGGGCTGACTTCTCAGTTGGTTACCGGCTCTACAGACTGAATCTTAACGGGGAAGGTGCAGCACTTTTGGGGGGGAAACATGGTTAAAAGACTGGAGGAGCTTTTAAACTAGATAATGGGGGAGGGAGGGAATACAAATTCATAAAATGAATATAGAACAAGTAACTAGTGACAGATGAAATGTATGTACACCAATGCTAGAAGCCTAGCAAATAAATAAGTAGAGCTCGAAGTTATGCTACTCGAAGAGGACTTCGATATAGTGGGAATAGCTGAAACTTGGCTAGACAGCACGCATGACTGGGCTAGCAATATTGAAGGATACAACTTGTTCAGGAGGGACAGGGTTGGGAGAAGGGGGGGATGCATGTATGTTAAAAATAATATAAATATGCACATACAGGACGATATCACATCAGAGAGTAGCGACGGCGTGGAGACCATGTGGCTAGAACTAGATAGGACGGAGGCTAGTCGTAAACTAATTGTGGGTGTTTGTTATAAACCCCCCAACTTAGGGGAAGATGAGGAGGCTCACCTACACTCCCAAATAGAAATTGCTGCAAAGAAGGGTAATGTTGTTGTGATGGGCGACTTCAATTATCCAGACATCAATTGGTCTAATGGAACCTCTCATTCAATTAAGGCGGGCCATTTTCTGAACCTGTTGCGGGACAACTTCATGGATCAGATGGTTGAGGTTCCAACTATGAAAAATGCCATCCTAGATTTAATAATTTCCAATAATGCGGAGTTAGTTGAAGATATTGCAACCTATTTCTCACACTGAACACTGACCAGAAGTGGGATTGTTTTAAGAATACATTACATAATGCTATTACCAAGTGTATACCATTGGGTAATAAAATTAAAAGATCAAAAACTAAGCCTGCATGGCTAAATAAAACAGTAAAGCAACACATCAAGGACAAGAGAGTGGCATTTAGAAAATATAAGATGGAGGGGTCGGCATTGGCATTTCAGAACTACAAGGAATGTAATAAAAGATGTAAACATGAAATTCGGGCAACTAAAATAGAGTGCGAGAAGCATGCTGCCAAAGTCAGTAAAAGGAACCCCCAACACATAAACAGTAAAAAGGTAAGAAAGGAGCAGATAGGCCCGATAAAGGATGAAAACGGGAAGTTAATCACAAATGACAGGGAGAGGGCAGAGGTGTTGAATACTTTTTTCTCCTCAGTACACACTCAGGAAAAAGACGGGTTTAATGTAGATAAGAATACACATAGCTGATTGCAAAATATACCACAGTGGTTGACGGAAGGCGGGGTTCAACGTAGACTTGAAAAACTTATTGCAAATAAAGCATTAGGGTCAGATAACCTGCACCCCAAGGTACTTAAAGAACTAAGCCAGGTTATAGCGAGACCATTACTCCTCATTTTCAAGGACTCCTTAATGACTGGTAGAGTACCAAGTGATTGGTGCAAGGCTACGGTAGTACCGATATTCAAAAAGGGGTCAAGATGCCAACCTGTAGTCCGACACCTGGTAAACGCGGCCCGAGCGTGTATCCCAGCCCGGTGGAAAAACCCTGAACCCCCCCACTGTGTCCCAATGGCTTGACAGGATCCACAACATTTACCTAATGGAAGACCTTACCAGTTCCCTCAGCAATACCCCAGACAAATTCAGGAAGACATGGTTTTATTGGATTGAGTTTCTACTCACCCCGGAATATGAGGCTTTGCGTCAGGGTCCCGTACGGTGACCCTCCAAACAGACATCACGTTCTGGATGCCAGACCTAACCTCTCTAGTTACATAGTGAAAAAAACACAAACAGGGGGCGCCTTTCCTGGTGCAGACAAATTTATTCAGATCTGATGAAGGGGGCGTGACCCCGGAAACGCGTCATCACACATCACACAGTCTCCTCTGCTGACACATAGACTTTGTTGGGTCCATGGATTTACTTTTTATATCATTATTATGCTGAACTTTGCAAGTATGTTTTTTATCTACCTTTGATCCTGATCTTAATAAATTTGTCTGCACCAGGAAAGGCGCCCCCTGTTTGTGTTTTTTCCCCTAGATTTTGCGGTCTCCCTGGCTGGTTTGGGGGCAGCATCCTGCAGAGCTTTCTACACACGTGCTTTTTATTATTAATATATTTTTTAACAGACTTGTTTCTGATTACACTTGTGCTTATATTGGTCCATACTGGCTGAGTAGTCCTTTTTGGCACTTTTCTGTGTTCATATCTACATAGTTACATAGTATTTGAGGTTGAATAAAGACATAAGTCCATCAAGTCCAACCTATTGTGTGTATGCATTTATGAGCTGATGTGTGCGTGTATACGAGTCCATGTGTGATTTTTCTCTTAGCTATACCTGTACCCCTTAATGTTCTGGTCTCCCAGGAACTCGTCCAGGATGCAATCTGTTAGAGGGAATGATTAAGGACTACTTAGTAGAGCTTGTTCATGATAATGGTATAGCAAATGATAATCAGCACGGATTAAGGAAGGACCGTTCCTGCCAGACCAACCTACTAACATTCTACGAAGGGGTAAGTAGAGATCTGGATGGAGGGAGGACGGTGGATGTGGTATATCTAGATTTTTCAAAAGCGTTCGACACATTACCACATAAACGCTTACTACACAAGCTACGGGCATAGGTGAAATGGTGTGTACATGGATAGAAAACTGGCTTCAGAAACGTGTCCAGAGAGTATCGATAAATGGCTCCTTTTCAGATTGGTCTAGGGTCATGAGCGGCGTGCTCCAGGGATCTGTGCTAGGCCCCATGTTATTCAACCTGTTAATTATATCGGGGAGGGCGTGAATAACCAAGTTTCCGTGTTTGCTGATGATACTAAAATCGGGAGGGTAATAGACACGGACTTAGACACTATAACATTACAGGAGGACCTGGATAAAGTAGGGGAGTGGGCAACTATATGGCAGATGAGGTTTAATGTCGATAAATGTAAAGTAATACATTTTGGGGTTAAAAATAGGCAAGCGGATTACACAATAATGGGAACTCCACTAGGGAAGTTGGAAATGAAAAGATCTGGGGGTAATTGTAGACCACAGATTGAATAGTAGCTTGAAATGCCAGGCTGCGGTAAACAAAGTGAGCAGAGTACTGTCATGTATTAAAAAGGGAATGTACTGTAGAGACAAGTCTATCATTTTGCCACTTTATAGATTGCTGGTTCGGCCTCATCTGGAGTATGCGGTCCAGTTTTGGTCACAAATCCACAGAAAGGATGTCCTTGAGCTGGAAAGAGTCCAGAGAAGGGCAGCCGAACTAATTAAGGGGATGGAGGACCAAAGCTAGGAGACAAGGTTACTAAATTTAAACATGTTCACACTGGAAGTGAGAAGATTAAGGGGGGACATGATTTTCATGTACAAGATGTTCAATGGTGAAAGCAACATCAGCAATAAACTTTTTTATGGTAAACTCTATAACAAAGACTAGAGGCCACCACCTAAAATTGGTGGAGAAAAGATTTCAGCACAAGGGGCATAGTGGGTTCTTCTCAGAGCGGTTAGGTTCTGGAACTCGCTGCCACAAGAAGTGATTTCAGCTGGGAGTGTTGAATTGTTCAAAAAGCATTTGGACGATTTCCTCAGAGACCATAACATACAGGGGTATAGGTACCTTAAGAACAAGATCACACAGGGACTCATACACACGCAGAGTCACATGCTTACACACAATGGGTTGAACTTGATGGACCTGTGTCTTTATTCAACCTCAAATACTATGTAACTATGTCATGATACATACTATTTGGGTGTTGTCCATAAGCGCAAAAAATGATCGCTTTTTATACTGTAATAAAATTACCCGGCCATGCTCCCGGAACGGAGTCCAGTGCCGCCTTTCCTTTCCCCGTCACTCTGCTCCAACCTCCTCTAGCAGGCTGCCAGCTTAAAGCCAGGAGATTTTAATTGCTCAGTGTCCTAGTATTGATGCAGATGCTGAGCATTTCTCTCCGCTTAGCTGCACCACACTCCTTAACGACTCCTAACAGGATTGACTCAACTTCCACTACCTCTTCATTCTGGACTGGGCCCATAAAGGACAAGAATTCCCTAGCCATCCTGGTTATGTACATTTAACCCTCTCTATCCTGGAATTGTGACTGCTGCCAAGCACATTCCTTTCCATCCTGTGTTACTTACCTAATCACTTGCCATCCTCAGATCAGCTGTTTGGCCGCCTCCTCTGCTCTGTCACGAAGCATTTAAAGTCAGCTCATTACATCCCTACAACCCCTGCAAGGCTTCTGCCTGCTCCCCCAGCTACTCCTTACCAGCATTCCTGCAGGGTCCCAGTGGGACAGTGACTCATGAGTTCATGCTGACACCTTCATCAGGCGGCCATCGCAGCAAACAGCAAATACATGTGTTAACCATTTAATTTGTAATGATTTACCAATGTATATGTGCTAAACCAGTGGATGGATAGCTGGTTCAAAGAAAGAGAGGTGGAGTCCTGAGAGTCAGCTGATTAAAATAAAACCAACAGACTAATTAACCCTTCATGGACGAATGTGTATATTTAAACTGTATGCGTTACCTGTCCTGTATGAGGTACTACAGACTCACGTAACATTACAATGTGACTTTTCCCCTCTGGAAGTATATGCTTAGATCTAATAATTTCTGGACTCAAACCAACACACACCAGCTGAAATTCATCAGCAGTCACATCCACAGCTGAGATCTATACACGGAGTGGCCAGATTATTATGACCATCTGACGTTTATAGGCAAATTAGCTATAATTAGCTATAATTTTGCGCTGAAGTTGCTAGAGGGCCAGACCATTATAAATAGGGAAGCAGGTGGTTTACCACGACAGTAGAAGTGATTTTTTTCTGAAGATATGGGTAAACAGCGCGATTTAACAGCCTTTGAACGTGGGATGATTGTTTGCGCTCGGAGCCATGGAGCGAGTATCAGCAAAACAGCAGAATTCGTTAAATGTTCAAGAGCAGCTGTTGTTAAAGTGTTTAAAGACTGGACTGTCAGCCGAAAATCTGGGTCTGAACGTGCGAATTGTGGCCGTCAGCGACTAGTCATTGTTAGGGCAGAACGGAGAGTGGCAAGACTGGTACAAGACAACACAAGGGCAACAGTGCAGTGTCAGATTCCTCGCATCACCTTTCAACATCACGTGGAGTCACGAGGTGGCCCAACGAAGTCATCTCGTGGCCCAACGAAGTACTGATGGGGTGGTCATAATAATCTGGCCACACAGTGTATAAGACATTTCCAAATGATTGTTACAGCATGAAGTACAATCTTATAAGATTTATCTCTGACTGTTGAAAACTGGATACGTTATTACTGAGTGCTGTATATTTTTTAGAGACTCTGATGGCTATGGGGGATATGTCTGCCTTGTCCTTTAATCAAACTGCAATATATCTTCACACAGTATGAGCAAAGATCATCCAGATATGCCACACAGGAGTTGCCTAAAAGACCAGTTGTGAGCCCTGTTGCCAGGATCAATCTAGACACTTCAAACAATGTGTCAATCACAGACGGTTCAGGTTGTAAGAGCTAGAACGGACTGAACCAACAAAACACCTCCTGATAGATAGTGCCAACTTCTCGTTAATAAAGCAGGAATAGCAGACTCCGATAGCCAAACAAATGATAAAGGCTCTCTGATAGGTGAAGGTTAAGACAGTCCAGGGAATACCACAGAAAAATCTGCATGACTGCAGACACAGAACCCTATAGAATCAATGTGAGATGAACATTCCCTCATCGTTATTGTAACAGCAGTCAAGAGTAAGTCAAGAGAACTGACAGAACAGCATGAAGGCATGCTGTCCTGAGTAGGCACACAGATGAGTTGGACAACATAAGAAATAGGTGTTCGAGCTCCAAAAGCTGCACTAGGAACAGGCAGAAAAAAATAATACCTAAATCCGCCGACATGGGCTCAGTCCCTTCCCCCCAGGACAGTACAGGAAGGCAGAACAGCTCAGAAAAAAAGGGGTTCAGAAGGTCATCAGGAAGCTCCCCAACCTGGGATGTAAAACTTGTGTCCAGCGTAGTACCAAGCCTGTAAAAATGCAAGGTCAGACAGGATCCCCATAGAGATCCTGTCATGTGACCAAGCCCTAAGAACACCTGCACATATTCCCTCCCCCCATAGCCAAAGATTTGCCTACTGAGGGGACATTGGAGACACTCAATGGACCATATGAATCACAAAATCCTCCAGAACAGTGAGAAGCAACGCACAGGAATAGATAGCATGCAAGAAAACCCGAGACTTCTGGAGGAACCGTTGACACTCTCCTCTCCCACCACGCCCCCCACAAAAACAGAGCAACACGTCAATGGTGAAATTTCCCAGGATAGCACAGGGACGATGGACCATTCCCTTGAATTGAACAGACATGCCTCCGGACACAGGGGAGAATGGAGAGAGGACAGGAGCTGACCAAAAAACAAAAGTGGGGGCCCGAAACAGGACTACCACTGAGAATCAGT